>NC_133325.1:592648160-592948160 GCF_042186555.1 Aquarana catesbeiana | reverse complement strand
TCACATGTGTATTGTATACAAATAAAAAGGGGAACTTTAAATAGATACACAAATTACTCTGATGCGCCAATGCATCAGTTAAATAACATGTTAGGTGTAGTAATTTTTCTTGAAAGTTCAACATGTTTCTGTGATGTAGTCCTCCTTATCAGGAGCTACATGCATATAATATCAGGAAATACGTTCTCTAGATAGAATCAAAAAATAAAATTTTACAATAAAAGACAATAATGCATATTACATATTACTGTGCATACAGTATATAATCATCCAAGAGTACAAATGCATATGCATAGAATAGTGCTAAGTGTATGAAACTGCATTTACGAGGACAAACAGAGAAGGCAAAAGAGGGCAAGGCCTGAAAGGGTAACATGCTGGTCAAGGTGTTTCTTACATGAGAGTTACACTGACCAGCATTTAAGCCAAAGGATCCTATGCATGTGTATGAAGAGAAAACTCATTGTGGAGATCTAGTGAAGTTTATCCACCAACCTTTTTGAACATTAGCCCAAGGCCACTGATTAAATGTCTAATTCGCTGTGGACTAAGGTATCCCCTAAGATGGAACTAGGGTCTTGGGCCATGCTCAGGAGAGCAGGCTTGATAGTATCAAAAGCATTGAAAAAGTAAAAAAACAAGGCGAGATTTCTTCCTCAACGCAGGGACCTTTTGTAGACTCAGGCTCTGGCTAAAGACCCGTTGAAGGACACCTCCCAGCTGGTCTGCACACTCCCTAAGCACCCTGGGGCTAACGCCATCAGGGCCTGCTGATTTTCTTGCCTTAAGTTTCCTCAACTGTCTATTCACCTAATCAGCTGTAAAATACATTGATGTACTTTCCCATGAGGGAGGAGTGGAGTTGTTCTTATAAAAAGAACAACTGGTGAAAGTATCCAACGGGGGGAAGCAGAACGCACCCTAAATGAGGAAGGACATCTAGTATGAGGAGTGGAGGGTACTTGCCTCAACTCTGTCTACAACTTTCTGTTAAATTTGAGGGAGTCAAAGCCAGGGTCTCCGAATCAAACCTGTTTAACCGCTTCCCGACCACCTCACGCATACTGTGGCAGAAGAGCACGTACAGGCAGATTAACGTATCTGTACATTGCCTTTTAAGAGGCGGCTTGTGGGCGCGCTCGCACCCGCCGGGAGCTCTGTGACTGTGATCGCGGGTCACACGGACCCGATGTCTGCGGGGATACGAATGGCTGGCCGTCTCAGATGTTTGACCTCAACAAGGGCACGAGACGGGGCTGCCCACTATCCCCGCTACTATATGCACTGGCTGCGGAACCCCTTGCTGTGTCCATCCGTGCAAATCCAGAGATCAGAGGGCTGACAGTTGGACATTTAACAGAAAAAATTAGTCTCTATGCTGATGATACTTTGCTTTATTTGGCTGACTCAGGCCCCTTCCTTCACAACGCCCTCCAAACGATCGAGGGGTTTGGGACGTTTTCCGGTCTGAAGATCAATTGGGAGAAGTTTCAGATTCTGCCGATTGACAGTTTTCCACCCACAGAGGCGCAGACCAACTTACCGTTTCAAAGAGTCGCCATAATCAAATACCTGGGTATTTATACTGTATATCCAGATCCCCATCAGACTATATAGCTCTTAATATCGAACCACTGTTTTCCCTAGTCAAATCTAAAATACACACTTGGTCCCGCCTGCCCCTTGGAGTATGGGGTCATATTAACTTAATAAAGATGATACTATTACCCAAAGTGCTGTATATTCTATGGCACTCCCCTGTATACATACCCATCAAATATTTCAAATCGCTGAAGGCTCTCCTTAAACCCTTCGTGTGGGGCAATAATAGACACAAACTTTCATGGCAGGCACTTAAAAATTCAACCGACATGGGAGGCACTGCCCTCCCGGACTTTAATAACTATTATATTGCATCACAATTATTCCAGCTTTTCCATATCGACAAATCAGATAAAGATCGCTTCCTAGCCCTCTTATGCCCTAGTTGGGCACAACGCACTGGGGACCCTATAACTGCTATATCAGTGGGTGCAGGGAATATGGTATCGAGGGAACACAGACAGTCCTTACTCTTTCACTATAGGCGTATATGGGACATAGCATCAACCAAATTAGACATACCATCTTTGACAGACTCACCCGAGACAGAGGCTATTGGAGGGGACTGAACGCTAGCCTCTTGCCAACAGATTATGGGCCCTGGCATTTGGGGGAATGGTGCTCTCTGTGAGCTGTATGCCTATGGACCCTGGGGTTGGTGTTACTGTGGATTCAGCTCCATGTCCCCCCAAAACACACAGACTCTGGGGACCCTGTATTTGTCATAGTAGCAATAGTGACTGAGTCATACTGTTGGGACTCATACTGTGAGAAGATGCTAATGTCATCAACTCCACTCACCTATCTGATGTCAGCTATGTGTTTAATGTAAATGAGTTTAGCCTAGGTTCTAAGGGTATTCAACTCATTGTTGTTTGTTCTAATTAACCCTGTGTTGATGTTTATGGTAATGTGTGTTAATCGAATGAGCTGATCACATTAGCCACCAGCACTGGCTAGGAGACGAACAGTCTAGGCTGAGGAGGAGGGAGATTGTTGTTTGTATTGTTAATTGTAATTAGCTCCTGCTATTGTGTTTATACTACTGTGTGAAGCTCGGTGCCCACAAGTCTGTCCTACAGGTCATGTCTCTGAGTCATCTGGTCTGGGTAAATTTAATAGTAAATTAGCTCATGTTAATTAGGTTAGCTTTGAGTCATCCTGGTGTATAAATTTGTGTGAGATCTCAAATAAAGAGTTAGTCCTGATGTACTCCAAGACTGGCGTTGTCTAGTTCTTGGGGGTTCCTATTGCCAGATCCATTGGACTCCTGTTCCAGAACTTAGGAAGCGGTATACTGACGGAAGCACTCAAGCGAAGTGAGGGACGTTCCGTGATACCATCATACAATGACTATGCACCACTCTGGCACAACAAACATTTACAGGAATTTTACCACATTCAGAACACAGAACTCTGGGCCTCGTGGGGTATATATTACCTACACCACTTGATCACTCACGGGACCTTCAAAACCTTTGAGGTACTTAAGGAGGAATTTACACTTCAAGACCATATGTTCTATTGCTTCCTCCAGATTCGTCACGCGGCACAGACGCAGTTCTCACAATCTTTGCCGCAATCCACCCCCAATCCCATTATAGCAATAATTAAAAACACCGACCCCAAAAAGCTTATATCATGCTTCTATTATATGCTTTCCACACCTGTTTTGTCAAAAATAGCCTATGCCTTAAAACCCCGATGGGAGGGAGATGTGGGAACGATGGAGGATGAGGAATGGGAAGAGGCCTTAGAAACTTGCAAGACTGTGTCCCACAAACTCTCAGACAGACTGTCCCAAATATGCATACTTCACCAAGCATATCTCACCCCTCTCAGGATAGCCAGATACAAAAGGAACCAGCCCACTACATGCCCAATGTGTAATACTGCAACGAGGACATTTTTCCATCTTATATGGTCATGTCCCAAAATACAGGAATTTTGGAAACAAATAGTGACCTTCCTACACGATGTCATGGGATCTCCCCTAGTGCTAGATCCGAAGTCGTGCTTACTTGGGATATTCCCTGATGTTATTGAAAAATTCACAAAAACATTCCTACAAGAAACTTTGTTCTCAGCCAGAAAAATAATTGCTAGGAAATGGATGAGACCTGAACCCCCAAATATACTAGAATGGAAAAGGGATATAAACACAACCTTGCCATATAAAAAATTCCTATATATTAATAGAGGCTGTCCAGCTAAATATAACAGAATTTGGGATCGATGGCTGCAAGAATTCGAAACTTGTACATGAGAGATGTAAACATAGACACAAATGACATATTGTATGTAAATATTACACATCCTTCTATACAATTTGTAATGCATTTCCACATAAATAAGTGCCTATCAAGTATGTGATGACTTGTATCTGTGATGTAACTGACGTATATGCTGTGTTACAGAAAATGTGTTGTTCCATTTTTCTCCTACATGTGATATGTGTACCTGTGTCTAATAAAACCTTTTTATAAAAAAAAAAAAAAAAAAAAAAAAAAAAAAGATTCCCAAATATGGAAGGGCCTCCTTCTGCCATTTAAATGAGAATGAGCTTTGTAAAGCTCGGATTATATGTATTGGTAAAGATACATTGAGTGCTTGGGATTTTGAATGGTTCACTTGTAGGCCTGTTATTGAAGTGAAATGTTTTAGTACTATATGTAGAGTGGGCAAAGAGATGACTGGGGAGGAGAGAAGTAACAATATATCATCCGCGAACAACGCGCATTTATGTTCACGGTCTCCGCAATGAACTCCCTGTATATCTGGATGATCTCGTATTTTAATAGCTAATGGTTATAACGCCAAAATAAACAATAAGGGGGATAGTGGGCATCCCTGTCGGGTTCCTCTGCGTATATCTATATTTTGTGACCGAAAGCCCTTGAAAAACTAGGTGCGCTGTGGGAGCATTATATATATTTTGAAGTGTCGTCAAGAATTTCGGACCGAACCCATAACGTTCTAAAATAAAGAACAGATAGTCCCAGGAAAGGGAGTCAAAGGCCTTGTGTAGGTCTAATGAGATCAGAAGTGCCCCCTCTGACCCCTCCCATCCCATCCCGAATTCAGGGCAGATATGATATCGATGACCAGTCTGGTCTGATCTGGGGCTTGTCTATTAGGAACGAACCCTACCTGGTCAGGATGGATGTACTTTGATATAAATGAGTTCATGCGAGTAGCTAATATCTTTGTCATTATCTTCAGGTCTACATTTATTAGTGATATTGGGCGATAATTCGCACAGTCACCGTGGTCTTTATTTGGTTTGGGTAAAATATGAATAAAGGCGCTATTTTCGTGTAATGGCAAAGGGGATCCTTTTCTTAATTCATTATAGAAAGAACACAAATGTGGGGTCAAAACCTCTGTATATTTACGATAATAATGGCCAGAAAATCCATCGGGACCTGGAGCCTTGGAAGGATTTAAATTTTTAATAGCTGCAGCTACTTCCCCTGTTGTAAATTCCGCATCCATTAACTCTATATGATCTTGGTCTAGAGTAGGTAGTGTAATGTCTCAGAGGAACTCCTCCGCTTTAGCCTTGTGGAGAGGAGTGGGGGAATCGTATAGATTAGAATAAAAAGTGAAAAATTCCTGTTGTATTAGCTGTGGATTCTGGGTTGTCTGGCCATTCTGTAGTCGCAGTTTGGGTAGAGCAGGTATAAATGGTCTGGGAGTTAGTTTTCTCGCTAAAAGTTTATTGGGTTTGTCTCCCATGGTATAATATCGATGTCTGGACCATCTAATGCTTTTTTCTGCTTTTGTAGTAAGGCTCTAGTTCAGGGCCGTGCGGGCCGCGTCAATCTGGTCTCTAAGGTCAAGATTCTGTTTAGTCCTTTGTTTGCGCAAAAGGCGTTGCAAATCCTCCTTTTGTTGGCTGATCGTTTGTTCTCACGCTCATTTCACTCTGGAAGCCAATTGTATCAGTTTGCCACGGATGGTGGCCTTATGGGCCGCCAATATCATAACTAGGGTGGAGGACGAAGGGGGATTGTCCCAAAAATAGTCTTTGAGAGTCACTTCTACTTCTTTTGCAATAATGGGGTCATTTAATAAAGCCATCTTCTTATGCCCCGTACACACGGTCGGACTTTGTTCGGACATTCCGACAACAAAATCCTAGGATTTTTTCCGACGGATGTTGGCTCAAACTTGTCTTGCATACACACGGTCACACAAAGTTGTCGGAAAATCCGATCGTTCTGAACGCGGTGACGTAAAACACGTACGTCGGGACTATAAACGGGGCAGTGGCCAATAGCTTTCATCTCTTTATTTATTCTGAGCATGCCTGGCACTTTGTCCGTCGGATTTGTGTACACACGATCGGAAATTCCGACAACGGATTTTGTTGTCGGAAAATTTTATCTCCTGCTCTCCAACTTTGTGTGTCGGAAAATCCGATGGAAAATGTCCGATGGAGCCCACACACGGTCGGAATTTCCGACAACACGCTCCGATCGGACATTTTCCATCGGAAAATCCGACCGTGTGTACGGAGCATAAGAGTTAAGAATATCCTTCATATCCCTTGTTAGCCATGGTTTATTATTTGAATAACAGTAAACAATTCTTGTTGGAACAATATGGTCTACACAGAAATGAATATAGTGTGTTATGCACTCAGTAAGCCTATCAATGCCCCTTCCATGTGGCTCACAGAGTACATTCCAATCTGTCCTCTTAAAACAGCCCCGCAGTAATTAAAAGAAATCCTCAGACCATCTTTTCACTGATCTGGAGGTCACAGGTTTTCTCTTAACCAGGGGAACATAACAAGGATTTGAGGTAGACCAAATTATGATCTGATCTGCCAAAAGGTGAAAGAGGAGAAGATCTATATGCATTCTTCACATTGGCATAAGCCAATTCAGGGTCTTATTCTCTCTAGTTGGGCAGCTCACAAACTGTGTGCAGTTGGTCAATGTTTTCACCATGGTGACATGATTAAAATCACCCATGATTCTGATAAGGTCATTGGGATTGTTTAGTTTGAAGTTTAGCAATAACACTAGTTACATAGTTTATCTAGTGATAATGGCCCGTGAGTCTGGTATTTTTCCAACTTCCCTTAATGTGCCACTTAACCCAACAATTTAACAGTTTGTCAAAACAGTTACCTCAAGGACATGCCTTAAAGTGGAACTTTAGTCAGAAAATAGAGTCCTGCTATATAATGTCAGGCTGGCCCCTTTTGCAGGTATAGCTATGTAAAACATTAAAAATAAGTGCCTATACTTAATCCATCAATTGAGTAGCTGTGTTCAAAAACTACCTTGGTATTGGTCCCAAATTAAAATCCACAAGGGAGAAGTGGGGAAGGTAGGGGGACTTTGGGGAGGCCTTTTTAATGTTTATATCAATAAATATTTGATTTTTATTGGTATCACTGTTTAATATTTTTTCGTGGGTATCACCAAAGTCCCTCTACCTTCCCCACTTCTCTTTTAAGTGTCTATGCTGTTTTTTTTGTTTTTTTTTTAAGAATCTTTTTTATTTAACCACTTCAGCCCCGGAAGATTTGTCTGCTCAATGACCAGGCCATTTTTTGCGATACAGAACTGCGTCCTTTTAACTGACAATTTCGCGGCCGTGCGGCGATGTACCCAAACAAAATTGAGGTCCTTTTTTTCCCACAAATATAGCTTTCTTTTGGTGGTATTTGATCACCTCTGCATTTTTTTTTCCGCTATAAACAAAAAAGCATCAATTTTGAAAAAAACACAATATTTGTACTTTTTGCTATGAAAAAAAATATCCCCAATTTTTTAAAAAAAGAGCAAATTTTTTTATCAGTTTAGGCCGATATGTATTCGTTTACATATTTTTGGTAATGAAAATCGCAATAGGCGTATATTGATTGGTTTGCGCAAAATTTATAGGGTCTACAAAATAGGGGATAGATTTATGGCATTTTTATTATTATTATTATTTTTTACTAGTAATGGCGGCGATCTGCGTTTTTTTTATCGAGACTGGGACATTATGGCAAACACATCAGACAATTTTTACACATTTTTGGGTCGATTGACAATTATACATTGATCAGTGCTATAAAAATGCACTGATTACTGTATAAATGTCACTGGCAGGGAAGGGGTTAACACTAGGGGCGATCAAGGGGTTAACTGTGTTCCTTAGTGTGTGTTCTAACTGTAGGGGGAAGGGACTGACTATAGGAGATGACAGATCGTGGTTCCTAGCTATTAGGAACTCACGATCTGCATCTCCTCTCCTCACAGAACAAGGATTTGTGTGTTTACACATACACGCCCCTGTTCTGCTTCTCATGCCCACAATCGGGCGTGGCCGATGGTCATCACAGCCGCCGGTCACGAGCATTGCCACCCCCAAAGTGCAGGGGGCACGTGCATGCTATCACGCTTAAAGGAGCCAACGTACAGCTACGACGGTTCGCAGGACTCTGCCGATCTGCCGCTGTATAATGACGGCGGCTGGTCGGCAAGTGGTTAAAGTGTCTATACTGTTTAAAATCCAATAATCCACTGTTTTACCTTGCGTTGCACATGCTCAGTTGCTCTATATTTTTAGGCACTGCCGAGTTTGTAATACCGATCTGCTGACAGCCTTACCCAGTTGCTATAGTGGGACCAAGTGGGACTCTCCTCGTTTCTGGAAGGATGTCATATGACGTCTTCCTGGAAGGAGCCTCGCTCGCCGATGACTGCATCGGCCTGCTGCCGGTACCATTTGATCGCTGTGACCAATCACAGCAGATCCCATGATAATTGTAAACAATGCTTCAATTCATGCCATTCATTGTTACAATTGTGTTGTTAGCTGTGATTGGTCACAGTGATCACATGGTACAGACAGGGCCAGTCACAGCCCATCTCCAACATGTAATTAGCTGTGGCCAATCACAGCTAATCACAACAAAACAAACTGAATTAATTAATTTCATTCAGTAAAATGTCTGCTTATAGCAATGAAATTTGCTGCTTTAAGCAATCATAACATGTAAAAAAAAAAAAAACCTGATCACTTCCCCTACAGTAACTTAATGTTACTATGGTAACATTATATTGCTCTGGTCACAGTGTGTTCAAAAAATTTTATATAAAAAAAATATAAATTAAATATGTATATGTATGTATATATATAGATATATATATATAGATATATATATCTATATATATCTATATATATATATATTTTTTTTTTTACATACTGCCACCAGTCACTGTCCCTGATCACCACCACACAAGTTATTTTTGATTTTTTTTTACAAATCTTTTATTTAAGCAAAGGACATTGTTCAAGGACATGCAACACTGCATAGACACATTGGCATACAGTACAGCACAACTCATTGTCATTACAAAATCTCTAAACACTAGAAATAGAAAAAGATGTTATGGCGACGAAACGTCCAAGTTGTCATTTATATTGCTGGTTAGTCGTAGGGAAGACATAATCTCGAAACTGGACAAGACTAGGGCAGACCATAGCCAAGGGAAAAATTGCTCGGCAGGTTAAGCCCATGGAACCAGCCCAGAGCATTTTTCAAGCTTTTTATAAAAAGAAAAGTACCATAGAGCCATAGAGGCACTGAACTCAGAAACGAGAAAAGGAAAAATTGGTAGAATGTAAGAAATAGAAAAGAGCAAGATAATGAAGAAAAGTCAAAAGTAATAAGGAGAGGGAGAAAGGGTGAGAGAGAAGGAGGGGGGGGAGATGTAAAATGTGAAATCGCGAACCGCACAAGCGATTATCAGAAATGCATGAACCAAATGTGTTCAGAGTCTTAACAGGCCCATTTTAGTCTACAGCAGGAATATGCAATTAGCAGACATGCAATTAGCAGACCTCCAGCTGTTGCAGAACTACAAGTCCCATGAGGCATAGCAAGACTCTGACAGCCACAAGCATGACACCCAGATGCAGAGGTATGATGGGACTTTTGCAACAGCTGGAGGTCCGCTAATTGCATATCCCTGGTCTACAGAGTCACTTTCAAAAAGGGATTGGCCCTCATCAGAGATGACAAAAATGTTCCATAACGACCACGTTTTGGACACCACACAAGTTATATGATGACGCTGTACTGCACTGGTGACAGTATGTAAAAACAAATAAATAAAATAGTGACATTTTTTTTCTAATTTCTTCCTTTTCCAAAAAATTATGAACAGAAGTTACAACTTCATAAAACTTGCCATGCCTCTTACCACACACCTTGGACAGTCTACTTTCCAAAAGGGGGTCATTTGGGGGATATCTGTACTGTCCTGACATTGGGCCTCAAGAAATTAGATCAGAATTGATCAATTTTCAGATATATACCATAGTTTGTGGACTCTATAAATTTCCTACAGACTAAATAATATACACTGGTTTGGGTTATTTTCACCAAAGAAATGCAGTAGAATACATTTTGGCCTAAATTTATGACAGAAACAAAGAAAAACACATATTTCTTCAAAATTTTAGGTAGTTTTTTGTCTATTTAGCAAAAAAGAAAAAACTCAGGGGTGATTAAATACCACCAAAAGAAAGCTCTAGTTGTGTGAACAAAATGGTAAAAATTGAGTTTGGGTACAGTGTTGCATGACTGCGCATTTGTCATTCAAAACGTGACAGGACTGAAAGCTGAAAATTGGCATGGGCATGAAGGGGGTAAAAATGCCGATATTGAAGTTATTAAAGCGGAATTAATCCCTCCTATCATTTACAGCCAAGGAAGCTGCTTCTGTTTGATCTGCAACTGCCATGGTGCTGCACTGCACATTAGCAATCCTGACATTCCAGGAATGTAACTGTTTTTTTAAACCATTATTTTGATGAGTTTAGTTCCACTTTATGATTGACTACTGGGACTCTGGGCTTCAGGAAAATGGCAGCCTCCAGCAAGAAGAGACAGGAGCAATACTGTCATCTGCCTGCTCAGCGGGGATCCACGGAGCGATCCCCTGCTGAGCAGAGCGGGCTCCGTACACAGACATGTCCGTGTGAAGGAGCCCTTAAGCAGAATTAAACCCTCCTATCCTTTACAGCCAAGGAAGCTGCTTCTGTTTGATCTGCAACTGCCATGGTGCTGCACATGTGATCAGTTTTGACACCAGCCATTTGATGGCCTGACAGTTTGGTTAGGAACACAATCAAATGTGACAGTTTGCATTTCCAGCATTTCAGGAATGTAACTGTTTTTTGAAACTGGTAAATTGATGGGTTTAGTTCTGCTTTATGGTTTACAGCTGGGGCTTTGGGATTCAGCAAAATGGCAGCCTCCAGCAAGAAGAAACAGGAGCAATGCTCGAGGCAATTTATAGCATACACTCATTTTGTAGCATAATTATTAAAGTGGAATGTATGTTCCTTGTATTTATCAAGTTGTTATTGGTAAATTTCCTCTTTAGGCATGGGGTGGGGCAAATGCATCAGTGGAGCGGCACTGACTGAGGCTTTCACATGTACACATCCTTACTAGGATTGGCTCGGTTTCTTGCTTTGATGCTCTGTAGAATAATCGTTGCACAGTGCAGGTAAGTATATTATCTTTTTTTATTTCAACAAAAAATTTGCTTTAGGGCCAATTTACACCAGTGCGCTGATCTGCGTTTTACTGCAGCTGTGGAACGCAGATCAACGGAAGGACATCTGAAAAACAATCATTTGCATGTCAACAGACGTCCAAATGTACAGTATCTCACAAAAGTGAGTACACCCCTCACATTTTTGTAAATATTTTATTCTATCTATATAACGCTCCTTCACCCAGTGCAAGCTGATGCTGTACCCCAGCTAGTGAAACAGCTGACGATCAATCCTTCAAATGCAATGCATTCTGATATGGTGACATATAATGTAGGAATGTCTAGCCTGCTGGAGAGTGTGGGCTGACAAGCTGGAAAGGCTATAGAAAGCTGTGCAAAGCTGTCAGAGATTGCCAGGAGGTGGAAGTCCCATAATGGATGATAATGAAGGTGTCTGGGTGAGTACTCCAGTGTTGGATTAAAGTTGCCTTGACTCAAATGGAAGGTGGAGGAGCGGAAGGTCTCTAACATCCAACAGCTCCATGATGTTGTCATGGAGGAATGGAAGAGGACTCCAGTGGCAACCTGTGAAGCTCTGGTGAACTCCATGTCCAAGAGGGTTAAGGCAGTGCTGGAAAATAATGGTGGCCACACAAAATATTGACACTTTGGGCCCAATTTGAACATTTTCACTTAGGGGTGTACTCACTTTTGTTGCCAGCGGTTTAGACATTAATGGCTGTGTGTTGAATTATTTTGAGGGGACAGCAAATTTACACTGTTATACAAGCTGTACACTCACTACTTTACATTGTAGCAAAGTGTCATTTCTTCAGTGTTGTCACATGAAAAGATATAATAAAATATTTACAAAAATGTGAGGGGTGTACTCACTTGTGTGAGATACTGTATCTCAATGGACGTCCAAATGTATGTCAAGGAGCATTTGAATGCATAGTTGCCAACAGTCCCGATTTTCCCGGGACAATCCCGATGTTGGGACCCTCGTCCCGATTGGAGGCTGTCCGAATCGGGATTTTCCATAAGGAAAATCGTGAATGTTGTTTTTTTGTTTTTGGAGCAGCGGGCTCCAGCAAAATGGCGGCCGGTGCCGCCGCTCTATCTTCCCCCTAGTGTTGAGTGGAGAGAGGAAGGGGGCTCGATCCGTGCAGCCAATGAAGCGGCTTCTTTAGCTGCACGGCCCCTCCCCTCTCCACTGAAGCAAGCAGAAGACACGGCGCAGTCGCCGTGTCTTCTCTTGCCAAAAGTTCCCCAGCCCCGTACTGCGCAAGCGCTGCGCCTGCGCAGTACAGGGGGTCCTTCATTGCAGAGGGGAACTTTCTCAGCAGAACACCGGCCGCTCCTGCACTGAGGGGGGGCTGCACTGAGGGGGGGGTCTGCACTAATAGAGGGAGGGCTGCACTGAGGGGGGGTCTGCAGTAATTGAGGGGGGTCTGCACTGAGGGGGGTCTGCACTAATAGAGGGGGGTCTGCACTAACAGAGGGGGGCTGCACTAATAGTGGGGGGGCTGCACTGAGGGGGGGTCTGCACTAATAGAGGGGGGATGCACTGAGGGGGGCTGCACTAATAGAGGGGGGGCTGCACTGAGGGGGGTCTGCACTAATAGAGGGGGGCTGATCTAATAGAGGGGGGCTGCACTGAGGGGGGCTGCTCTAATAGAGGGGGGCTGCACTGAGGGGGGCTGCACTACTAGAGGGGGGCTGCACTGAGGGGGGGCTGCACTAATAGAGGGGGGCTGCACTGAGGGGGGGTCTGCACTGATGGAGGGGATCTGCACTGATGGAGGGGGTCTGAACTGATGGAGGGGGTCTGCACTGAGGGGGTCTATACAGACTCTGGTGGGGGCACCTGATGCAAGGACAGACTCTGCCGGTGGCACTTGATGCAAGGACAGACTCTGCCAGGGGGCACCTGATGCAAGGACAGACTCTGCCGGGGGCACCTGATGCAAGGACGAACTCTGCCGGGGGCACCTGTAGCAAGGATAGACTCTGCCGGGGGGCACCTGATGCAAGGATAGACTCTGCCGGGGGCACCTGATGCAAGGACAGACTCTACCGGGGGCACCTGTAGCAAGGATAGACTCTGCCGGGGGCACCTAATGCAAGGACAGACTCTGCCGGGGGCACCTGATGCAAGGACAGACTCTGCCGGGGGCACCTGATGCAAGGACAGACTCTGCCGGGGGCACCTAATGCAAGGACAGACTCTGCCGGGGGCACCTAATGCAAGGACAGACTCTGCCGGGGGCACCTGATGCAAGGACGGACTCTGCTGGTGGCAGGCGACGTGGCTAGTGACACGCTCAGGGATCCCACTGATTCGGCATTATGGTGAGTTGAATGATTTAATTTTATATTACAATGTAATAATAGAAATAATGCGCTTCAATCATCCTGACACCATAACAACCATGGTGCCGGGATGATTGAAGCGTTAACACCAGGCGTATCTTTATCTGCTGATTGTTAAACTTTCTGGAATACACATATTTCTATTGTGTAGGATCTGGGGCTGCTGTCCCGTCATTCCCCTCTCCCCCTCTCCCCCTTTCCTTCTCCCCCTTTCCCTCTCCATCCCTCATTCATCTCAGACTCTAACCACACTCTCTTGAGCCACGCCCATTTAAGACACACACAAGCCACGCCCAGTTTTCACATAAGCCACGCCCAGTTTCGATGTGGCGCGTTTTGCTAAGCCACGCCTACAAACGAATGCCCCGCCCCTAATTATTGTACAGCTCCAAAAATAAAAAGAAAAACTGCGCTGCAGAGCAAAAAAGGTCAAAGGTAAAAGCTGCACACAAAATACACCAATATCTGTGTATACCATTAAAAAAATAAAAAATAAATAAAGTGCGCTAATTATATGAAAATACACACATAGATGTGAATACATGTGGGTAGTAGTAAAAACCACAATCTACTGAGAGCAAGTAAATGACTCCATGAGTGGTAAAAATATATAAGTGCAAAACATAAAAACTCAAATAAAAAGAAGAAACAAAAAATGTGTACATGTGAAATACAATGATATTAATAGCATGAAAATCTGAAAATCAAACAAACTCAGTCCATGGGTTCAAATATAAAAAGTTCATCAGTGAAAAGAAGCTTCCATCCACTATACAGCTCAGCAGCAACTAATCCCCCTATGAGTGGATTGACAAGGGAGAGAGATGTGCAGGATGGTGCAAATCCACTGGCGGTGACTCCAATAAGTAAGAAAGTGATAAAGGTGGACTCTTACCCTCCGTGTTGGACCCCCTCCTTGGCAGGGCAAAAGCCTTTTGCCACACTGGGAGCAAGAGAGCTTTCCTTCCCCCCTCTCCAGGCGTTTCACTTGGACCAGCCCGGATCGGAGACAACATTCCTAACAGCTGCTGGGAGATCTTCTCATTACATGGTCCCTGCAGAGGGCAAAAATCTGCATGCCTGATAGACCCTGCCAAGGAGGGGGTCCAACACGGAGGGTAAGAGTCCACCTTTATCACTTTCTTACTTATTGGAGTCACCGCCAGTGGATTTGCACCATCCTGCACATCTCTCTCCCTTGTCAATCCACTCATAGGGGGGATTAGTTGCTGCTGAGCTGTATAGTGGATGGAAGCTTCTTTTCACTGATGAACTTTTTATATTTGAACCCATGGACTGAGTTTGTTTGATTTTCAGATTTTCATGCTATTAATATCATTGTATTTCACATGTACACATTTTTTGTTTCTTCTTTTTATTTGAGTTTTTATGTTTTGCACTTATATATTTTTACCACTCATGGAGTCATTTACTTGCTCTCAGTAGATTGTGGTTTTTACTACTACCCACATGTATTCACATCTATGTGTGTATTTTCATATAATTAGCGCACTTTATTTATTTTATTGTACAGCTCCGCCTACAGCCAAAAAAGTGTCCCACATATTTTTTTTACAACGTTGGCAACTATGTGAATGTATGTTGACGGACATGTTAAAACTAGGGTTGCCACCTGTCTAGGATTCACCCAGACAGTCCAGGTTGTGACTCATGTGTCCGGGTGTCAGTCCACCTGAAACCTGGACACATTATTCTAACAGGAATGTAGCTTGGAACAGGGCTTTACTTTACTATGTGTGCCTCATATTCTCTTTGGAGTGCCCAAAGGTATCCTAGGTCTGTTACAATCCCATAGTGTATATTTAAAAAAAAAAAATTTCTGTGCGCCGCTAAAGTGTTCGGGTTTGGACTGAAATGGATAAAATATACCTGCATTTTGGCGCATGTCAGTGTGAATTAACCCTTAGTATCACTTGAAATGTCTGTATGCCTACTATCAGCATGCAATAAAGCCCCACCACGAGTGTTATCTATGCAGCATGGCTATTGACAGCACACGTCCACTCCCACATGCTCTTCCATACTGAGCTGCCTGTCCCTCCTTCCCACAATCCAACCTAACCTGCTACACCCCTCTCCGTCACTCTTCTACCTCACCCAACACTCTCCTGACAGACAAAGAGCTTTTCCAATGACGATAGAGCTACAGCCAACTGTCGTCATCGCCACGCCCCCATCGCTAAACCAGATGGGTCCTAACGGGAGAGCGAGAGAGAAAAAAAAAGAGTAAGTTGCTAGAGTCCTGAGGACCTTAGCGGGAGGGATGCGAGATGACGTAAGTCAACAAAGGTCACGTGCCTCTAGCGCTGCCCCAGCAGTGGCCACGCGGGGAGAGGGTGGAAAGGGGGGGGGGGTGTGAGGCGAGGCGTGGCCTCTGGCAAAGCCGAGCGAGTGGGCGGGGCCGGAGCACGGCAGCGGCGGCGGCGGGCTGTGCGAGTACGTGCGCGCTATTGAGCGAGAAAAAAAGTGCGTGTGCGATGCTGGGTGACACCGTTCTCGCACAACTTTGTTCTGAATAAGCTCGGGGAGGAGGGGCAGGCGGCGGCAGCTCGTACCTGACGTGTTGAGTGGGACTGTACGGGAAAGCACTATGTAAAAGTCCAACAGTGTAAACAAGACATTAGAGAGTGTTGCCGTGTGTCCAGCATGAGGCGCCCCTTGGTCTGTAGTCTTAGCTAGTTCCCGGAGAGGAGGAGGGGGGAATGTGGAGGTAGTCGGAGGAGGAGGTGGTGGGGGGGGAGTGAGCCCCACAATAAGGCGGTGTGTTTACACGCCCGGCCATTTCCTCACACAGGAGTACCGCCGCCGTGTGACTGCCAGTGACGCTGCATTTCCATGAAATCGTGCGGAGTGTCGCTCTCCGCCGCAGCTGTGCTCTCTGCTGCCGCCGCTGCTGCCTCCCTCGGTGATGAGGAAAAGAAAATGGCGGCGGGAAAAGCGAGCGAGAGCGAAGAGGACTTCCCTAACCTGACAGCGGATGAGAGAGAAGCCTTGGCCGGCCTCGACAGGTTGGGTTCCCCCCCATTTATATATATATATATGTCTATGTATTTCTATGTGTGTCCGCTCACGGTGATTTCCCTCTTCTCTCCCCCTCTCTCCTCTCCTGTGTGGCCCGGGATGTGCCCCGCTATAGCCGCCTCTATGGATTTTTAAGGCTTCATGAAGATGGCGCCAGAACGAAGGCCTTGCTGTCCAAGGTAAGCTTGTTTATGGAGGAGGAGGAGGAAAGTGATCATGGCTGGAGCCCACACGTGTGTGCATTGTACAGGGAGGGCCCCTGACCTCCTCATACATGGGGGTCACTCATCACAATCTACCCCCCCCCCCCAAATACTGGTTGTGTGTTCCTGGATGATCACTACAAAGACCACCATCACCTTCCCAGGACTTGGACTCTACAACTTTATCAGCATTGGAGGGACCCCTGCCATCATGTATGGGCAGGCCGTGCTGTTTACCTTCCGGGCAGTCGGACAGGGGACAGGGTTTAGCATGCAGCTAGTTGTATACCTAGTGCAAATTGTCACTACCATGATGGCGGGTAATATGGAGTGTTGTGTATACTTTAATCACTTGACCTCTGAAAAATGTACCCCCCCCCCAAGCCATTTGTTTTTTTGCAATATGGCACTGCGTTACTTTACCTGACAATTGTGCAGTCATGCAATGCTGCACCCAAATAAAATTAGTCGTTTTTTTTTTCCCCACAAATAACTTTTTTCTTTTGATGGTATTTGATCACCCCTGCGGTTTTTATTTTTTGCACTATAAACAAAAAAAAAACAAACTATTTTTTTTTGCTTTCTGCTTACAGCAGAAAGTAAAATGTAGTATGTATTATTATTATATATATATTTTTAAATATCCAATAAAATTGAAAAATCCCAATAAGCTTTGAAGTTATAATATCTACAAACTATGGGAAATTTTTATTCATTTTTTTTACTAGTAATGGAGGCAATCAGCAACATAAAGCCGACTGGGATTTTGGTTTGCGCAAAGGTTATAGCGTCTGCAAACTCTGGGATATTTTTTTTTCTTACTAGTAATGGCGGCAATCAGCGACTTAATGCGGACTGCGATTTTTGTTTGTGCAAAGGTTATAGCATCTGCAAACTCTTGAATATCTTTATTTTTTTTTTTTTTTAATAGTAGTAATGGCAATCAGCGACTTAAAGCGGACTGCAATTTTTGTTTGCGCAAAAGTTATAGCGTCTGCAAACTCTGGGATATTTTTATTCATTTTTTTACTAGTAATTAAGGATGAGCTCCGGCGTGTTCGCACACTCCATGTGCCGAGCCCGCCAGGAAGTCGGCGCTGCGCTAATCACAGGCAGTGAGACATTCCCCGATCTCTGCAGCCGCGCATTGGAAAAAATGTCTCACTGCCTGTGATTTGCGCAGCGCCGTGCCGACTTCCTGGCGGGCTCGGCACGTGGAGTGTGCGAACACGTCGGAGCTCCTCCTTACTAGTAATGGTGGCGATCAGCGACTTATTGCAGGACTGTGATATTGCGGTGTACGTTATGACTCCTTTTGGGGACCAGTGACACTAAAATAGTGGTCAGTGCTAAAAAGATATGCATTGTTACTGTACTAATGACACTGGCTGGGAAGGTGTTAGCATCAGGGGCGATCAAAGGGTTAACACTGTGCCTAGCCAGTGTTTTGCTATATTGTGTGAAGCCCTTTTACTAGGGGAATAGATGGAATTTAATCCCTGCTGTGCAGGGATACAAATCCCATCTCTTCTCTCCTTTCAGAATGGCAAGTTGCCTTGTTTACATAGGTAAACATCAGTCTGTCTGCCTAACAATCGATGGGTGCCGGCAGACATTGGGTACCATGCACCTGACAATTGGCTTTTGCTGTGTGTAATCACATCGGAAGTGAGCTGGCGGTGTGCATGCGTTCCCCCTACCCGGGAGAGTCGGATCATGTGCACATATACGTGATCCGGCGCACAGGTGCTGCCTTGTAGCAGTAAAACTGCTATAGGGCGGATCTTAAGTAGTTAAAGGAGACCTTTACTGAGAGCCGTACAAAGGCCGCCATCGCTGATCAATTAAATACTGGCTAAGCTGAAATGGACTGTGAAGAACAGTCAGGTGCAGAACTTTTAAGCTGAGTAGACAATACAAGTTTTTATTTATTTATTTTTTCAATCAACCCAGTGGGCTGAGTAAAAAAAAAAAAAAAAAATCCTCCGATTGTTGTTCTAACACATCCGTTGGTGTGGTGATCTCCCAGCTGAGCTATTGTGTTCTGACATGAGTACCGCCCTCCCACCAGCACACACTGATCAGCACTGATGGTGATTGGCTGCAAGCTCTGATTGGATGCTGGTTTTCCATCATGCTCATTCTACCGCCTCCTGTCAGACAGGACGAAAGGTGGCCAGTTCCTGCCAAACCAACTGTTTTCAACCCATGTGTACCCAGCCCTAGAATCCCTATGGAGCCCTGAGGTGTTTGTGGTTCATGGGCCCGATGCCATCATTCATAAAGGGTCGGTATGGACAAATAATCGTGTTTTGGCTTTTGACTTGAATCCCTGAAATGTTTGTACAGGGTTTAGCATGCAGCAAATTTAATTTTACACAGCAGTATTCCTAGTGCAAATTACCAGTACCATGATGGCAGGTAACATTGAAACAATGCTTATGTATTGTTTATACTTTAAAGGAGACATTTACCAAGACCCCTATTGACTGGACTGTTGACCACTTGCATACTGGCAAAGCTGAAATAGACTGTAAAGAGCATAGTAGAAAGAGGTGTAGAACTTTTAGAACCCCTGTGGGCCCTGAGTGGTTTGCAGGCCCTGAGCTGTTTCCTGCACATGGGGCCCCCTGCCATCATGCATATAGGGGTCAGCATGGACAGACAATGTAGTTTGGCTTTTGACATGAATCGATGATACCTTTTTTGTACAGGGTTTGGCATGCAGCGAATTGAATCTTGCATACAGTACTGTGATGGCAAATTAGGAAACATTGCTTATGAATTGTGGATACTTAGCAGGAGACCTTTATTGAGAGCCCTATAAAGGCCGTTGTTGACCATTTAAATACTGGCAAACCTGAAATAGACTGAAGAGCAGTCAGGTGCAGAACTTTAAGAACCCCCTATGGGCCCTGAGTGGTGTACAGTATATGGGCCCTGTGCCATCATGCATTTAAGGTCATGTGGACATTTGTTACAGGGTTTAACATGCAGCGAAGGTTACACAGCAGTATACCCAGTATAAATTACCAGTACCACAAGGGCAGATAATATGGAAGCGATGCCTATGTCTTGTATATACTTTAAAGAAAACCTTTACTGAAAGCTGTACAAAGGCCGCCATTGCTCAAAACCTTCTGAAGGCTTGTAAAGCTGAAATAGACTGAGGAACACTGGAGTGCAGAACATTTAGTATCCCCATTGGGCCCCAGACTTTCAGTTCATGAGCCTCTGCCATTGTGCATATAGGGTCAGCATGGACAGGCAATTGGTGTTTGACTTTTGGTATGTCTATGACATTTACAGTGTTTCTACTTTGAATAGAATCTTACATAAGTTTACCTATTACAAATTACCTGTGTCATAATGGCAGATAATACGGAAGCAATGCTTATGTTTGTACTTTAAAAGAGACCTTTACTGAGAGCCGCACAAAGGTCGCCATTGCTGATCCCTTAAATACTGGCAAAGCTGACATGGACTGTGAAGAGCAGTTGAGAACAGATCTTTTAGCATCCCTATGGGGCCCTAAACGGTTTCAATTTGCAGGCCCTGAGCTCTTTTCCGTTCATAGGCCCTGAAATATTTCAGTTCACGGGCCTCTTGCCATCATGCATATAGGGGGCAACATGGACAGACTTTGCTGTATGGCCTTTGACATGGGTCAATGAAACATTTGCGCAGGGTTTATCATGCAGTGTTTGTACTCTGAATTGGATCTTACACAGCAGTATTCCTAGTGCAAATTACCGGTACCATGATGGCAAATCATATGGAAGCAATGCTTATGTATACTTTTAGAGGAGGTCTTTACTTACAGACATCCAAAGAATGCCATTGCTGATCACTTACATACTGGCAAAGCTGAAATGGACTGTGTAGAGCAGTTGAATGCAGAACCCCTTTGGGCCCTGAGTGGTTTCAGTTCATTCGCCTTGCCATTGTGCAAATAGGGTCAGCATGGACAGATATTTGTGTTTGGCTTCTGGTGGAGGTTATTAAAACAATTGTGCAGGGTTTAGAATGTAGTGTTTGAACTCTGAATTGGATCTTTCACAGCAGTATACTCATTTCATGTTACTGACATCATTATGGCAGATAATATGGAAGCAATGCTGCTTATGTATCATTTAGGATCACTTGATAATCTTTACTGAGAGCTGTACAAGGCCACAATTATTGATCACCTTTATAAAGACTTGCAAAGCTGAAATGGACTGTGAAAAGAACTTTTCTTAGTATCCCCATGGGTCCTGAGCAGTTCATTGGCTCTCTGCCATCATGCATAAGGGTCAGCATGGACAGACACTGGTCTTTGGCTTCTGGAATGGGTCAATGAAACATTTGTGCAGGGTTTAGTGTTTGAACCTTCAGTTGAAGCTTATTCTGCAGTGTCCTTATTGCAGATTACTGGTACCATGATAAGACATGGAAGAACTGCTTATGTATTGTGTATATTTAAAAGAGACCTGAGTACTGTACAACGGCCACCATTGCTGGTCATCTTAAGACTCGCAAAGCTGAAATGGACTTTGAAGAGTACTCAAGTGCAGACGTTTATTGTCATCCCTGTGTATTGTGTTTTCAGTTTGTGGATACCTGGCTGTTTCATTTCATGGGCCCTCTGCCATCGGGTGTAAGGATTAGCATGGTCAGATTTTGGTGTTTGGCTTCTTGTATGGGTCAGTGAAACATTTCTGCAGTGTTTGTACTCTGAACAGTATATCTTGTGGAGGTATATATACCTCTGCAAATGACTAGAACCATAATGGCAGATAAGGAAGCAATGCATCCTGCGACAATGTGTATGGTGTATATGTAATGTGTATGTTGTGTATATGTAATGTGTATGGTGTATATGTATTATGTATATGTAATGTGTATGGTGTATATGTAAAAGAGTTCTTTACTGACTGTAGTACAAAGACCACTATTGCTGATTCCCACCTAAAGACTTGCAGAGCTGAAATTGATTGGAGTGCTCAAGTTTATTAGCATCCCTATGAGCCCTGAGCAGCTTCCAGTTCATATGGACAGACATTTGATTTTCCATTTTTGGTCTGTGAAACATTTCTGCTAGATTTGCAATGCAGCGACTGAACTTTGAATTAGTTCTTATGTTGGGTATACTCTTTGCAAATGACTGACACCATGATGGCAGAGAACATGGAAACAATGCTGACAAGGAATATGATTGTTGTGTAGGATCCCTTGATAATCTTGGAGACCTTTTTACTCAGAAAGCAATACAAAGGTCACCATTGCTGATTACTTTTTTGTAAAATAAAATGTCTAAAGACTTGAAAAGCTGAAATGATTTTATTATGAAGAGTGATAAAGTGCAGAACTATAACATCCCAATGGGTTCCCCAGGGTCGGGGGTTCCTGGTAGCTGCTTGTCCTGTCCTGTGTAATGTGTGTGCAGATTGGCTCCTACTCTGTCCATTGACACGGCCCATATGGGATAATATCTCAAATCTTCTTTATTCCTATACAAAGTAGTTGTTCTTGATGTGTGTTTGAGTCTTTGTTACTGCAATAACACATGTGTTAGGATGGAGATCTGGAGCCATCATGTTTATTGCAGGTTTAGGTGCATTTTATCCAAGTGCTCCATGCCCCCCTCTTTATGTTGATGTATGAGCTTTTCCCACTGCTATAACATAGGGGTGCCATAAAGTGCTAGTACATGCCTCTGTCCATAGACATAGCTTAGATGGGAGATCTTACTTATTGATTATGTATAGTGCAGGCTTTGGGTGCCTTTATCCTAAATCGCCTGCCTAAGTGATCCCCGATGTAAGTCCATGAGAAGTAACCGTGGTTTCTGGGGACGTGTTTTGTTGTCCATACGCCTTTGTCAGTGCTGTGACACAGGAGTGTGTTTTTGTTCTCAGTCGGCCTGTGTGTAATGGCATACAAACAATACGTCAGGCTGCATGTGCTGAGCTGGGTGTGCAGGCTGCCTGGCAGGGCGAGCTCCATGCATGGGGCTTGTAGGTGGTCAGCATGGCTCCTATACGGGGCACGGCCCTTGAGTGCCATACGGTCCTTGTGCCCGGATCGTACAGATTTTGGCATGGTCAGAAAGTGGGCTAAAACTTGTGCGGGGGGTGATTGTCAGTGGGAAGAATGGTAGGGTGGATCGGAAACATTAGTGAGCGCCGCTGCACTTCAATGGCCGCTTTATCTCCATTCTCCTCTATTTCTGTTGCGTCAAAGTTGTGTTCGGATCTCAGTCGGGATCGCTCATCCCCTCTGTCATTTAGTTTTTAAGTAATGGCTGCTCCTCCCGGCCCAAGATGGCGGGACAGGGAAGGGAGAAGAGGGGAGGAGAAAAAAGAAGAGAAAGGAGTCGCCAACAATATATTGACTGTGGATTTACAATGATGCCAAATCAGACGTGTAGTAAAGGAAAGGCGTTCGGAGCTCCCCATATGTGGTGGCCGCCTGCTGTGTGTGTCACTCGCTCACCACATTTACAGCGCTTCTAATCCCATCAACCTGTAGCTGGTCCGGAGTGTATATGGGGGAGGGGAGCCTCGGACGGACAGAGGTGTCGGTGACAGCAATGATCGCTCTGTCCCGGATCTCCACCGCCCGAGAGAGAGAGTGACATTTTCCTGCCTGCATGTTGGCAGTAATGAGGATCTCGCACAACCCTTGCCTGGCATTCCAGATAAATATACACGCACCTTGTTATACACTTTCTCCTTCACTTTCTGCAATTGGTTTTGACTTTAGAAACAATACTTTTTTTGCTACTAACTAGTCTGTGTATTTGATGACTGCTCTATAAGTGTCTACAGTCTGATTATATGCCTGAAATATATACCAACCAAAACATCAGATTGCTCAATTAGTTACTTGCTAAACCATATATTGATTTTATTTCGTTTGCTCTGTCACTTTTTTTTAAACTTTTGCCATCAGTATGGTTAGTCAATAGTTTTAACTTCATTACAGTTTTTTGCCTTCATATTTGTCATAAATCAAAGGTGTATTCTTACTAACATATAAAATCCGCAGTGGTGCAGTCGTAATCTTTGCTTGCTAACCAAAAAGAACATACAAAAAAGTGTCTGAAATATATCTACCATTTAACATTGTAAAGCAGTTCTCCCTGTGTGTTTATTTCTATTGATGTTGCCATGGATGTTGTCTGTTTAACAAGGATATTGGTGTTCTCCCCTCTGTACTACTTCTCAGCTGCTTGTGTTAAATATTGTATCAATACGGCTGTACTGACAAACTAGTGGCTCCAATCCCCGATTTGCTGCATGAACCCCGGTAACATCATGTAGTAGCCTGGAAAGCCAGCTTAGCCATATTCAGTGAAGATCTGCTGTGACTGGTCGTGCAAAGAAGTAACCAATCGGAGACAGCCTCGTGATGTAACTGGAGAGGGACATGCAGAGAAATGAAGTGTAGGAGAGGTTGCATGTGACAGCAGACTGGTGCAGGTAAAAGGGGATATTTGAATCAGGGAATTCTATTAGATGTTTCCAAAATACCTTTTGTTCAAACATTGGGAACATTCTGTGGAGTGTGGGAATGCAGTTTAGTAGTGTTAAAAAATGGCAGTTACCGAACTTTAATATAAGTTTAATATAATATAATGCATTACAGTAGACACTCATCTTTTTGCTTATTTTAGCTTTGCTCGTAGCATACCCTAATACTATTTTTACTTGCACATTTTCTGTGTCTTTTGAACTAATCATTAAAGTGTATGTAAAGAAAACACATTTTTGGAGACCATCTTCTTCCTTCCCTTTTTTTGTTTTGCCACATACCCCTTCAGGTAGATTTTCTCTTCCTTTACAAACTAAAGGAAGTGAGGGAAACTCCCTCATAGTTCCCATTGGAAGATTTAACCTCTATTCCTGTCTATTCCCAACAGACAGTAATAGATGGAAACAAATTTGGCTTCTTGTACACTTTATATTTAAACATTTTAATGCTTCCAGAAGGCATATATAATAGAATTTCAATAGGGGACAGCTAACACTAAAGTCAGACAGAGCGTTGTAGGGCTGGCCATATATATATTTTTTCTGGTGCTTAGTTAGAAATAATGAGTTGTCGCACATTTTTGTACCTTCTGATAAAGTGGATATTAAAGTTATTCTGGTTCTTGTACTTAGTTGATTCAATGCTAAGAGACATACAATTGATGACTGTTCAACAGTGGCTTTAGTTCAGTGTGAAGGACAAAAAGCATTGGTTGGAACACATTGTGATATTGCAATAAAAGCATCCACAGCTTCAGTCTAAAAAAACAGTGCTAAGAAAATATGGGGAGTCTTCCATTGTTGTCTTTAACATTTCTAGTTGTCTGGCTGTCATGTTGATTTATAGGCTTTCTGCTTTAAAGTGGAAGAAAAGCCTGACTATAACTATTTTTAATTTTCCCTCACCCCTCCTCCTATCTATCCTTCCTAACGTATCAGAAAGATGTGTGTGCTTATCTGTTTTTAATCTCCTCCTGTCTGTCCCCTGTGGCTGTGAGTGGCTGCTGTGGGAGAGAGAAGGGAACATGGGCAACGGCTGGGCCATAGGAGCCTATGGGTAAAGAAATGGTCGTTATCTATCATTCCCCTACACAGCTGCAGGACCATGTGACTAGACCAGAGCAGATTGAAAATAGATAAGTACACAGTTTATTTTTATATGGTTTAGGTAGGAGGTGGGGGAAGGAACGTTTTTAGGAATAGATATAATTAGGCTTTTATATCACTTTATGTCACTTGCAAGTATTTCAATCAGGAGTTTAAAAACTTTTTTTTTTTAGTTTTGGATAGAGTGGAGATGGATTAGAACGGTAGCCAATTTTTATTGCTGTCTGTGACCTAAAGCTATACAATTAATCGTTAAAAAATAGTTATCGCAATTCAACACCCCCCCCCCCCCTCACGATCTTAAAGAGGCGTTCTGTGTTTATTATAGGGGTGCAACGGATCGTCATCGATCCGTGATCCGACCCGCGGAGGTTGCTCCGTACGGGACACCCGCGATCCGCGGAGCGCTCTGTGGCCTCGGCCATAGGAAAGGCCGCGGCTTCGGCCTAGCTCCAGAGCGGCGGCCATCTTGGTACACCCGGTGGCCGTTTAGCACGTGATCGCTCCATCATATGAAGGAGCGATCACTTGTAACAAACCGGCGTCACGTCATGACGCCGGTTCCTCTCTCCCCTCTGTGTACTGATCTGTACAGTGGAGGGGAGAGATCGGATGGCAGCAGTGCCAATACTCTGCAATGCCCTGCCAATACTCTGCAATGCTCTGCTACAATACCCTGCCAAAACTCTGCAATGCCCTGCTGTAATACCCTGCCAATTCTCTGCAATACCCTGCTGCAATACCCTGCCAATTCTCTGCAATGCCCTGCTGCAATGCCCTGCTGCAATGCCCTGACAATACCCTGCCAATAGTCTGCCATACCCTGCCAATAGTCTGCCATACCCTGCCAATAGTCTGCCATACCCTGCCAATAGTCTGCCATACCCTGCCAATAGTCTGCCATACCCTGCCAATAGTCTGCCATACCCTGCCAATAGTCTGCCATACCCTGCCAATAGTCTGCCATACCCTGCCAATAGTCTGCCATACCCTGCCAATAGTCTGCCATACCCTGCCAATAGTCTGCCATACCCTGCCAATAGTCTGCCATACCCTGCCAATAGTCTGCCATACCCTGCCAATATACCCGCCAATGCCCTGCCAAACCTTGCCAATAGGGAGATTGTGGATATTACAGTGGGGGAGATTTTTTTTTTTTTTGTTGATCCGAAAATGATCCGAACCGTGACTCCTGATCCGAGGAACGATCCGAACCGTGAGTTTTTTGATCCGTTGCACCCCTAGTTTATTAGCTGTCAGCAGCTACAAAAAGTGTAGCTGCTGACTTTTAATAAACGCACACTCACCTGTCCTACGGACCAGCGATGCGGCTGCCCGAAGCCTTGTTTCTCTGCCTGCCTCTCTCCGGCACCAGCATCACTAGTGTGGGCACCAGGCTGTGACAGCTTGCGGCTTCACAGCCAGGAGCGTACTGCATCTCCTGAATGGCTAGGCACTCTTCTGGGAGATTGCAGAAGATTGCAGGGAGAGGAGAACTTCCGCTCGGAGCTGCACTCTGAACGGAAGTGGGAGCTGGGTACCTGTCAACTAGGTACCTGCCCCCCACCCCAAAAAAAATTACATGCCAAATGTGGCATGTCGGTAGTCCTTAAAGCGGAAGTTCTACTTTTGGGTGAAACTCTGCTTTAAGACCCCTTTCACACTGGCACCGATCTATGTTGGCAGCAAAGCGCCGCTAGTTCTAGCAGCGCTTTACCCTCCTTTTAAATGCGCCCAAAAAGCGTTTAAGTGCTTTGCAGGCGCTTCGGCAGCGGTGCCCATGCATTTCCAATGGGCAGGGGCGGTGGAGGAGCGGTGTATACACCGCTCCAAAGATGCTGCTTGCAGGACTTTTTCTAAGATCCTGCAAGCGCACCGCTCCAGTGCGAAAGCACTCGGGCTCTCACGCCGGAGCTGCAGGGGAGGCGTTTTGCACGTTCTTTACAGGCGCTATTGTTGGCCCTTTAGCGCCTGAAAAACGCCTTCAGTGTGAAAGGGATCTAATACAGCATTTCTCTGGTTCATGTTAAACAAGTGCAGAGGTGTTCTCTGCTTTGAGCTGTCAAAAGGAAAAAAAAAAACTCAGCTGGCAAATGTTTATCAACAACGATAAAGAGAAACCATGTATCTCGGGTCTTTTAGATCAAAGGAATAAACTTCAGTCTGTAAATGAGGTCAGTTTAACCACTTCAAGACTAAGGGTCGGTTCACACATGGGCAACACGACTTTAGCGCGACTTTGTACCGCGACTTCAACGCGGCTTCAGCGCGACTTTAGCGCGACTTCAGCGCGACTTCGGCAAATTACGAGGCGACTTGAAGTCGCCTCCATGACAGGCGACTTCGCCTGTGGCCAATCACCTCTCTGGGAGGGAGGGGTTTTCTCTGCAAAGTCGCTTGAGAGATCCGACTTGCAGGCGACTTACATTGAGTTGAATGGGTACAAGTCGCCTACAAGTCGGATAGAAGTAGTACAGGAACCTTTTCTGAAGTCGGAGCGACTTCAGTAGTGTCAATTAAGACGCTCCCATTGCCTACCATGATAATCTAAATGCAAAGCGACTTGGGGCGACTTGAGGGCGTACAAGTCGGATCCCAAGTCGCCCCAGTGTGAACCGACCCTAAACCTTTTGTTGACACTTGTTGCTTACAAGTTAAAATCTGTATTTTTTGCTAAAAATTTACTTGGTACCCCCAAACATTAATTTTTTCTTTTAATAGAGACCCTAGAGAATAAAATGGAGGTCGTCACAATATTTTATATCGGACTGTATTTACGCAGCGGTCTTTCAAACCAATTTTTTAGGAAAAAATATACTTCAATTAATTAAAAAAACTAAGTAGTAAAGTTGTATTTTTTGTATAATGTGAAAGATGTTAAGCCAAGAATTGTGATCTTTATTCTAAGCAAAAATATTGTGATTCTCATTTTATCAAGAATCATGCAGCTCTTCTTTGACCACAGTAAGGAGATTCTCACCCTCCTTATTTCTCCTGTTTACCATTATTATTAAAAGTGAAAGTAAAAGAAAATCCACAATTTTGTGTTGTCAAAAAAAAAGTAATATAGGGGAAATCTTCCAATGGGGACACTAGTTATGGTGACCTAGGGGTCCCCAAGGTATTCCCTTAATTTGCAGAGATTTCCTCTCACTTCCTGTTTGGCTATGGGACAGGAAGTGAATGGAAATCTCTGCAATGGGACACAGATGGCGAACACAAGTCTGACAGGGGTTCCTCTATCCAAAATAGTTCCACTTTAACCACTATAGCCCCGGAAGGATTTACCTCCTTAATGACTTGGCCATTGCGATACTGCACTGCATCGCTTTAACTGACAATTGCGCGGTCGTGCGACCTTGTACCCAAATAAAATGTCCTTTTTTCCCACAAATAGAGCTTTCTTTTGGTGATATTTGATCACCTCTGCGGTTTTCATTTTTGCGCTATAAACAAAAAAAGACTGACAATTTTGGGGAAAAAAACAAAAAAAACCCCAATTTTTTACTTTCTGCCATAATACATATCCGAAAAAAAATATATAAAAAAACAAATGTATTCATCAGTTTAGGCCAGTATGTATTCTGCTACATATTTTTAGTAAAAAAAAAAAAATCGCAATAAGCGTATATTGATTGGTTTGCACAAAAGTTATAGCGTCTGCAAAATAGGGGAAAGATTTAGGGACTTTTTATTTGTTTTGACTAGTAATGGCGAGGATCGGCGTTTTTTAGCGGGACTGTGACATTGCGGCGGACAAATCTGTCCCTTAGTGACACTTTTTGGTGACCAGTGACACCAATACACTGATCAGTGCTATATAAATGCACTGATCACTGTATGAATGAGATTGGCAGGGAAGGGGTTAACACTAGGAGGCGATCAAGGGGGAGGTGTTTGTAACTGTCAGGGGGACGGACTGACTGGGAGTAGAGAGAGATCGCTGTTCTTGATCACTAGGAAACACCATTGGCGCGTGCGCCCGCAGTACCACTTAAACTGGAGTACTCGGTGGAAACTTGCGCAGGCACAAGGAGAATATGCAGACTCTAGGTAGTGTTGTGGTTTGGATTCAGTGCTGCTAGGCGGAAGTGCTAACCACTTAGCCACTGTGATGCCCATGTTTGAAATTTAGGGTAAGGGCATCAATGGGACAGGGAGGCACAAACCACCATAAAAACACTTTATAAAGTTCAAGCCCTTTTTCACTTTACTAATGTATTTGTGCTTATGTATCCAGTGCAGAGATTTCTCATTACTTCTGTTCTCATAAAGTGAGGTAGGCCTGAAGAAACTAATCGATTATTCGACAACTAATCGATTTACTATTTTCATAACCGGTTAATCGGCCAGATGATTAGTTGACATGCATACAGAATGCATTATTTGTTTACATATCAGGAAATACAGTGCAGCAAACATACAGCTCAGTACACCGTCCATACATGTCATAAGACACCGTGCAGCACACATACAACTCTGTGAGGAGCAATGCATCATGGGACATGTGGTTCTAAAGGCAGAAGTTTTCTTTACCTTGCTATTGGTGCATGCTATACTGTACTTAGCGCACTGCAAAAAGCAGTGTAGAAACAGATCAAGAGTAAACTGCATAGGTGTGTACTGAGCCTTATGCTGGCCACACGGATCAATTTTCAGATGAGAATATTCGTATGAAAAATCTTTGTACATTCGCTGAATGAAAGAATGTTGTTTGAAATTTTCACTTGCTTTTAACATTCTGTTTTAAGATAAATGTCATTTCTGAACGAAAACCACATACACTGTCTGTCTGAAAATTCCTTTGACCAAGAAGTTTTCAATTATTTCCTGTCACTGGTTGAAAACGAACGTCGATTTGACCCCACTAACGATTAGAAAATCGAATGAACTTTCTTCAAATGACACTTTTTTTTTTTTTTTTTTTTTTTTTAAAAGACATTGTTTTTGTATGGCCAGCATATAATATATTACAGTTCTGTTTGAAAATCTGCAAAGCAGTCTTTAACGTTTTTTTTTTTTTTTTTTTTTCTTTAAAAAAAGATCTGAGTCTGATATTTACCAGATTCAACCTCTAACAGTATATACAATATATCTCTTCTAATAGTATATACAGTGTATCTCTTCTCTCTGTTATTCTCAGCGTGGATTAGAGATTCTAACCATATAGTTGGTTGTTTATATTTACCACTGCATAGAGATATTTAAGAATAAATTTGTTTTTTTTTTTTTTGTTTTTTTTTTTAAACTTTACATATTACCTAAATTATACACCACACTTTTTTTTTAAGGTTATTAATCGAAACAATAATCGGCCAACTAATCGTTCCTGAAAATAATCATTAGTTGCCCTAAAGTGAGGGGAAATCTCATTAGGGGTACAGACAGAAAAAAAACCCAGAGGATTTAGTACTTTCCCACTTTATAAAGGGTAAATTAAATTTTTTACTAAAGTGTATGTAAAGCTTAAACCATATTAGTTTTGGATAAAAAGGAATACAGGATATTTTCACCATTTTTAACCTCTTCTTATCGGCAGGTAGGCACATATGTGACCTCTCGTCGGGTTGGGCCATAATGCCAAGAGGCCGCATATATATAAGGCTGCAACTAACGATTATTTTTGTAATCAATTAGCCGAATATTATTTTGATGAATTTATTTTATTTATTTCAGGTACTTGTATAGCGCCATCAATTTACGCAGCGCTTTACATACACATTGTACATTCACATCAGTCCCTACCCTCAAGGAGCTTACAATCTAAGGTCCCTAACTCACATACATACATACTAGGGACAATTTAGACAGGATCCAATTCACCTACCAGCATGTCTTTGGAGTGTGGGAGGAAACCGGAGTACCTGGAAAAATCCACGCACGTGTCGTGTCGGAGCCGATGCATGTGCCTGGCGGCCGTGATGTCTGCCGGGCACCTGCGATTGTTTGTTTTAGAGCAGGGACGTGGATCTGTGTGTGTAAACACAGATCAACGTCCTGTCAGGGGAGAGGAGACAGATGACGTGTTCCTTGTATATAGGGACACCGATCGGTCACCTTCCCCAGTCAGTCCCCTCCCCCCACAGTTAGAATCACACCTTAGGTAACACATTGAACCCCTTGATCGTCCCCTAATGTTAACCCCTTTCCTGCCAGTGACATTTATACAGTAATCGGTGCATTTTTTTGGTCCCAAAAAAGTGTCAAAAGTGTCTGATCTGTCTGCAGCAATATCAATCTGTCTGCAGCAAACCAATCAATATACGCTTATTGCTTTTTTTTTTCTATTTATTTTTTTCCCAAAAATATGTAGAATATATATCGGCCTAAACTGAGGAAAAAAAAAAAAAAAATATATATATATATATATTAATATATATATATATATATATATATATATATATATATATATATATTATGGCGTATAACACGCACCCCAAGTTTAGGAGGGCATTTTAAGGGAAAAAACTTACATTTAAATGCCCATCAATGCAGCCTTGCACAGCGTCCATCTGCATGCTTGTCCAGTGTCATTTGCAGCCTTGGTGTTTTGCCAGTGCCGATCTGCAGCTTTGTCTGTGTCCTTTTGCAGCCTTGCCCAGGCTGCAGTTAAACTGCATTGACATGTCAGTGTTACTGCAGTTTGAAAATGGCGCCGCCGGCGCGAAATACACAGAGCCGATCCTCGGCTCTTCTCGTAGGCTCTCGTTCACTTTCGGCCACTTTCGGCTCCACTCGTAGTCCCGCCCGGGATGGTACACTCGGCTAGGTTCAGGCGGCGCTCGAGTGAAGCCGAGGACCGGCCCTGTGTATTTCGGCGCCGGCGGCGCCATTTTCAAATCGCGGTCCGCGATCGCTCAGTCAGCGGGGGATGGGCGTATAACACGCACCCGCGATTTTCCCCTGATTTTAAGGGGAAAAAAAAGTGCGTGTTATACGCCGATAAATACGGTGTGTGTGTATATGTATGTGTGTATATATATTTATAAAAAAATTATCAAAATTTCATATGGGTACAGTGTTTCATGACTGCTCAATTGTCATTCAAAATGTGAGAGCGCTGAAAGCTGAAAATTGGCCTGGGCAGGAAGAGGGTGAAAGTGCCCTGTATTGAAGTGGTTAAAAAAAAAAAAAAAAAAAAATCATTTTAAGAACCTTTGTTCGATTTTCTAATCATTACTGGGGCCAAATCGACGTTCGTTTTTGACCACCGTGACGGGAAAAATTAAAAGGCGCAGCATAAAAAACTTCTTGGTCAAAGGAATTTTCAGACAGTGTATGCGTTTTTTGTTCAAAAATGACATTCATTTTAAAACTGAATGTTAAAAGCAAGAGAAATTTTCAAACCACATTCTTTCATTCAGCGAATGTACAAAGATTTTTTGTAATATTATCGTCTGAAAATCGATTAGTTTATGGCCAGCATAAGGCTCGGTTCACACCTATGCGGTTTGCTTTTGCACATCTGATTTTGCTGCAGTTTGCGTTTTAGAATTTGTTATGCTTTCTTTTTGGCCAATTTGTTGTTGGGCAGATAACAAAAAATGCAAATCGTGGCAACAGCGCACTACATGCTTTTCTGCAGCGTCTCCATTGAACAAAAAAAGCACCGTTTTGCGTTGAAAAAATGTCCATGACCCTTTCCAAATACGTCGCGGTTGAAAAAAGCATAGATGTGAACTTTTCCCATAGCAAACCATGTTAAATGAACTGTAGTGCATTTCTGCAAAAAGCACCAAAAAACGCTTAGGTGTGAACCAGGCCTAAGATGTTTAGTAGCAGCAGCATGCTTTTTTTTTTTTTTTTGTATCGCCTGTCATAATGAGGTTAGAAAAATAAAAATGAGCTCTTTATGGTACAAAAAGACACAGCACCCCATATTGACAGAAAAACACAGAATTGTTGACATAAGTATTCAGACCCTTTGCTCAGTACTTATTGAAGCACCCTTTTGATCTAATACAGCCATGAGTCTTTTTGGGAAAGATGCAACAAGTTTTTCACACCTGAATTTGGGGATCCTCTGCCATTCCTCCTTGCAGATCCTCTCCAGATCTGTCAGGTTGGATGGTAAACGTTGGTGGACAGCCATTTTTAGGTCTCTCCAGAGATGCTCAATTGGGTTTAAGTCAGGGCTCTGGCTGGGCCATTCAAGAACAGTCAGGGAGTTGTTGTGAAGCCACTCCATTATTTTAGCTGTGTGCTTAGGGTCATTGTCTTGTTGGAAGGTAAACCTTCGGCCCAGTCTGAGGTCCTGAGCAGTCTGGAGAAGGTTTTCATCCAGGATATCCCTGTACTTGGCTGCATTCATCTTTCCCTCGATTGCAACCAGTCATCCTGTAGCTGAAAAACACCCCCACAGCATGATGCTGCCACCACCATGCTTCACTGTTGGGACTGTATTGGGCAGGTGATGAGCAGTGCCTGTTTTTCTCCACACATACCGCTTAGAATTAAGAGCAAAAAGTTCTATCTTAGTCTCATCAGACCAGAGAATCTTATTTCCCACTATCTTGGAGTCCTTCATGGAGCAAACTCCATGCGGGCTTTCATACATCTTGCACTGAGGAGAGGCTTCCGTCGGGCCACTCTGCCTTAAAGCCCCGACTGGTGGAGGGCTGGAGTGATGGTTGACTTTCTACAACTTTCTCCCATCTCCTGACTGCATCTCTAGAGCTCAGCCACAGTGATCTTTGGGTTCTCCTTTACCTCTCTCACCAAGACTCTTCTCCCCCGATAGCTCAGTTTGGCTGGACGGCCAGCTCTAGGAAGGGTTCTGGTCGTCTCGAACGTTTTCCATTTAAGGATTATGGAGGCCACTGTGCTCTGAGGAACCTTAAGTGCAGCAGAAATTTTTTGGTAACCTTGGCCAGATCTGTGCCTTGCCACAATTCTGTCTCTGAGCTCTTCAGGCAGTTCCTTTGACCTAATGATTCTCATTTGCTCTGACATACACTGTGAGCTGTAAGGTCTTATATAGACAGGTGTGTGGCTTTCCTAATCAAGTCCAATCGGTATAATCAAACACAGCTGGACTGAAATGAAGGTGTAGAACCATCTCAAGGATGATCAGAAGAAATGGACAGCACCTGAGTTAAATATATGAGTGTCACAGCAAAGGGTCTGAATACTTAGGATCATGTGATATTTCAGTTTTTCTTTTTTAATAAATCTGCAAAAATGTCAACAATTCTGTGTTTTTCTGTCAATATGGGGTGCTGTGTGTACATTAATGAGGGAAAAAAATGATCTTAACTGATTTTAGCAAATGGCTGCAATATAACAAAGAGTGAAAAATGTAAGGGGGTCTGAACACTTTCCGTCCCCACTGTGTATGTATATGTGTGTGTGTGTGTGTGTGTGTGTATATATATATTTATTAATATTTTATAATAATGTATTTTTTTTAATAAACACATTCAGAAGTAGGATACTATGGGCATTTTAACTGGGAGTCAGACATGAATCTATAGGAAGGGAGATGGAAAACTTTTATATTAAAGTAGTCCTAAAAGCTGAGACTTTTTTTTTTTTTTCGTGGATTTGATCATTTTAAATATAATGCACAATACTGGTAAAAGTTTACTTTAAATGTAATTGTAACCTTATATTACCTCCAGTCTATCAGCCTCCATTTTTTCTGGGTTTTAGATGCTGATCTTCCCTGCACAGAGTCTTTACCACTTCCATACAGGGCATTTTGACCCCCTTCCTGCCCAGGCCAATTTTCAGCTTTCAGCACTGTCACACTTTGAATGAGAATTGTGCGGTCATGTGACGTTGTACCCAAATAATTTTGAGCATTTTTTCCCCCACAAATAGAGCATTCTTTTGGTGGTATTTGATCACCTCTGCGGTTTTTATTTTTTGCGCTATAAACAAAAAAAGTGACAATTTTGATAAAAACCACTATTACTTTTTGCTATGATAAATATCTAAATTTTTTAAAAAAAACTATTTTTTTTCCTCGGTTTAGGCCGATACGTATTCTTCTACATATTTTTGGTAAAAAAAAAAAATCTCAAGCGTATATTGATTGGTTTGCGCAAAAGTTGTAGCGTCTACAAAATAGGGGATAGATTTATGGCATTTTTATTTTTTTTTTTTACTAGTAATGGCGGCGATCTGCGTTTTTTTTTTTTTTTCCTGACTGCGATAGTGCGGCGGACACATCAGACACTATTTTGGGACCATTGACATTATTACAACGATCCGTGCTATAAAATGCATTGATTACTGTATAAATGTCACTGGCAGTGAAGGGGTTCACTGTGTGTCCTAGGGAGGTGATTGTAGGGGGAGGGGATTCACTAGGGGAGGAGACTGATCGGCGTTCCTCTATAATGGGAACACACGGATCAGTCTCCTCACCTGACAGGACGTGGATCTGTGTGTTTACACACATAGATCCACGGTCCTGCTCGGCTAACGGGCAATCGCGAGTGCCCGCCGGACACGTGCATTGGGTCCCGAGTGATGCGGCAGGAGCGTGCGCTCTCCACAATGCAGAGAATCCCAGGATGTCATATGAATGAGAAGTGTTCCTGCGGGCGTCATTTAAGAATAGAGCGGTAGGGAAGTGGTTAAAGTGATTATTTATTTATTTATTTTTTTTTTACAACAAACATGTACTTGCTTGTGTGTAATGGTTTTGCACAAAGCAGGCCTGATTCTCCTCTTTTGTTGTCCCCCATTGAAGCTTCTGGCTCCTCCTGCCTTCAGAGTGCCCCAAAAGCAAGCTGCAAAGTATAGTATAGAGTGCCCCTATAGCAAAGTAAAAAAAACTTCTGCCTTTAGAACCACTCACTTCCTGCCAGGACTACATATGCCATGGGGCATTCTTCCTCACACATTCACAAGTTCTCAGGCACTTACTGACATGTTTGGATGGTGTACTGAGCTGTATGTGTGCTGGACTGTATTTCCTGATATGTAAACAAATAGCCGATTAATGGATTATGAAAATAGTTGACAGCACCTGGTCTCTACTAGCGTTCTGGAGCTTTCTGATAATGTGATCGCTATGGCAGTCACATGATCAGAAACCTCCAAAAGGGCCAGGAGGTGCTAGCATTAAGGGGTAAAAAAAAGCCAGATGCACTTTTTTGCAAGTAAATGCCTTTCTTTCTTCCTTCCTTCCTTCCTTCCTTCCTTCCTTCCTTCCTTCCTTCCTTCCTTCCTTCCTTCCTTCCTTCCTTCCTTCCTTCCTTCCTTCCTTCCTTCCTTCCTTCCTTCCTTCCTTCCTTCCTTCCTTCCTTCCTTCCCACAATCAGCAGGTCACGGGTGCAATGTGCAGCTCCTGCAGACTCTCAGGATAGCTGTCTATGGTGGAGAGGCTGCAGATGCTGGAACAGGTTACATAGTCTACCCTAGAATAGGGCTCGACAAATTTTACTTTGGATATAGGGGTCAGTTTTTCTCAAAGCTTTATTTTCAATGACAGCACAGCCAGGGCGGTGTGCCCGCGCCTTCTATCGGAAGTGCCAGATCGCTGCTTGCCCGCAGCAGGGCTAAAGTTGGGGGGGAAAAAAACCCACCTGCCTGGTGCCCAGAATCTGCATGTACTGGGCGTTGGGTTATATTGTTTGCGCATCCCTGTGAAAGGAATGGCAGGCACAGCACTTCCAGCCCCAAGCCACAAACCATATGCAGTGAAAAGCATGGGGGCCATCCCCAGTAGGAGGCAGCATCACAGCCAGCCTGTCACCTTGCCACCATATGCATGTGGCTTTCTAGGTGCTGTGCCTGTGCAGCCATTGTGCCCCAATAGACATCAATGGCACGGGGATACAAAGGACACCTGTGCATGTACAGTGCCTTGCAAAAGTATTCACCCCCCCCTGGCATTTTTCGTGTTTTGTTACCTCACAACCTGGAATTAACATGGATTGTTTGATGATTTGCATCATTTAATTTACAGAACATGCCCACAACTTTGAAGATTTTTTTTTTTTTTTTTTATTGTGAAGCAAACAACAAATCGGACAAACTAACAGAAAAAGTCAATGTGCATAACTATTCACCCCCCTAAAGTCAATACTTTGTAGAGCCATCTTTTGCGGCTATCACAGCTCCAAGTTGCTTTGAATAAGTCTCTGAGTATGCCATATCTTACCACTGGGATTTTTGCCCATTCCTCCTTGCAAAACTGCTCCAGCTCCTTCACGTTGGATGGTTTGCGCTTGTGAACAGCAATCTTTAAGCCTGACCACAGATTTTCTATTGGATTGAGGTCTGGGCTTTGACTAGGCCATTCCAACACATTTACATGTTTCCCCTTAACCACTCAAGTGTTACTATAGCAGTGTGTTTGGGGTCATTGTCCTGCTGGAAGGTGAACCTCCGTTCTAGCCTCAAATCACACACAGAGTGGTACAGGTTTTGCTCAAGAATATCCCTGTATTTAATACCATCCATCTCTCCCTCAACCCTGACCAGTTTCCCAGTCCCGACTGCTGAAAAACATCCCCACAGCATGATACTGCCACCACCATGTTTCACTGTGGGGATGGTGTTCCTTATGTGATGTGTTGGGTTTGCGCCAGACATAGCGTTTTCTTTGGCCAATAAGTTCAATTTTGGTCTCGTCAGACCAGAGCACCTTCCTCCATACATTTTGGGAGTCTCCCACATGCCTTTTCTCAAACTCAAAAGGTGCCATTTTGCTGAAAGTAATGGCTTTCTTCTGGCTGCTGTGCCATAAAGCCCAACTCAAGAGCGCACGGCTTATTATCGTCCTATGTACAGACACTCCCGTCTCTGCGGTGGAACTCTGCAGCTCCTCCAGGGTTACCTTAGGTCTCTGTGCTGCCTCTCTGATTAATGCCCTCCTTGCCCGGCCCGTGAGTTTTGGTGTGCGGCCGTCTCTTGGCAGGTTTGCTGTTGTGCCATGTTCTTTCCATTTGGTTATGATAGATTTGATGGTGCTCCTAGGGATCATCAACGATTTGTATATATTATTTTATAACCTAACCCTGACTTGTACTTCATTGTCCCTTACTTGTTTGGAGAGATCCTTGATCTTCATGGCAGTGTTTGGTTAGTGGTGCCTCTTGCTTAGGTGTTGCAGCCTCTGGGGCCTTTCAAAAAGATGTGTAATGACAGATCATGTGACACTTAGATTGCACACAGGTGAACATCATTTCACTAATTATGTGACTTCTGAAGGTAATTGGTTGCACCAGAACTTTTTATGGGCTTCATAACAAATACATACGCACATGCCAATTATCAGTTTTATATTTCTGAAAAATAGTTTTATGTATATATTTTTCTAATTTTATTTCAGCGTAGACTATTGTGTTCTGATTCATCCTATATAATTCAGATTAAAAAAACATTGAACTAAAGGCTGTAATGTAACAAAATAGGTAAAAAGCCAAGGGGGTGAATACTTTTGCAGGGCACTGTAAATAGGGCTCTGCACAGGTTTACAGTATTGTGAAGAAGGCCTGAATCTATGAGCAGGGAGGTTCTACCTATTGTCATCTGCAGATTCGATTGTTCTGATCAATCTGATAATAGCAATGCATGTATGACCACCAATATACTTGATTTTACATGCAGTCATACTTCCGGTATGTTGTAGCAATCTCTGTCCATGTCTGCCTACAAATGACAATATAAACGCATCTCCCCACACACATACAATGTGCCCATTAATAGGTCTCCATGAGGTCTGATTTGCAGTGTTCATTACGTGTGTAGGAGACTCCACTGACTGCCCAGGTGTGCAGTGCTTCCATGTCCTGAGCGCACACACCGCATGCTGGGAGTTGTAGTGTGTGGAGTCCCCGGCCCTCCTCAGTAACTCCTGGCTCCTACCTATAGACGTGATGTGCGAGCAGACTGCAGCTTGTCCCATCTCCAGGCATCCCATGCTGCCGCGGATTCGCTCCTCAATGCTGCTCGTCTAAGGAGACGTTAAATAGGGTTGAAGGAAGAGGGACTTGATGGAAGATTACTGGCTTTTGCCATGCGTCGCTGCCAATCGTTTGGCAATTCCTGTGCTCTGGCACGCAAGGCTCACAGCTGGTGCCATTGGTGAATAGACACAGATGCCAGTCCACCATTTCTAGTCGCAGTTGCAACCTGGAACCTGGGATTTCTCGAGCCCTGCCCTAGAAATGGGTGGAATGTTCCAAAAGTGAACTTTTCCTTTAAAACTTCTGTCAGGTTATTGCTATCTGTATCCCCTATGGAGAGCTTCACCCCCTATATTTGTTCTGGAGTATTATCTCCAGGACAGGAAGTGATGGGGGGGAAAAAAAACATTTTAAAGGGAAACCTTGCAAAAGGGGTCACATGTTTCCATGGCAACAAAGATGAGATTTCCTCTTCTTGTGTCCCAGAGACGGACATTGAATGAAACACACCTGACAAGGGTTGTAAAAAGATCCTGTCACCAACTTGTCACCAAGATGCTTATTTTCAGTGTTTTTCCTTTCCAAAACAATTTGACTTGATGTTTGCCTCTGAACTTTCTAGTAAATGTGACTACTTCAAGAGGAGTCGATAACCTATCACAGCCCTCCCCTCTTTGATCTTCATATCTCTCATCTCTGCTGGGAGTGTCCCTAAACTTTGTGCTGGCAGCTCCTCCTCTCAGCCTTTGCGTGACCTTTTATGTAGCTGCCATGGGAGGAGCGGAGGTGAATACCTTTTGAGTGACAGCTCTGAGTTTGCTGGGGCTGCTGACATGACATCCTAAATGACATTGCCCAGCAATCTCAGGGCTTTTGGATATCTATACAAGAGAGGCTTATACAGCATAAAATGTTCAATGCACATATAATCTTGTAGGAAGACATGATCTGGAGACAGGATCTTGATAAACATTCCCTACTTTATTGAGACTAAAGAAAAAAAAAAGGATTTTTGGCTTTACGTACACTGAAGATTTTATTCTTGACTTCTGCTTTTCTCTGCATGGTCAGTAAAGCTGGCCATACACTGATAGTGTTTTTTTATTTATTTTCAGCCAATTTGTAAATTAAAAAAAAAAATACTTTACAGCACAGGTGGGAAAATCTCCCACTGTGCCTTACTATATTATGACAGCTGTCCCCACTGGTTGTCCAAATACCTGAATGGTGGCTGCATCTGATTGGCTGGCTGAGGTTTTTCAGATAGATAGATCTCTATATATCTATATATAGAGATCTATCTATCACACATACATAAAAAAAATACATCTTTTTTTTGTAAAAAATTAATTTTTCTTCGTTATAAAATTTAGCAAATTGGTATTTTTTTCTTCATAATTTTTGGCCAAAAGTTATTCTACTACATATCTCTGGTAAAAATAACGCAAATCAATGTAAATTATTTGGTCTTTGTGAATGTTACTGATAGAGGTCGATCGATATGGGTTTTTCTCATGCCGATATTTACAAATCGGGCGGCCGATGGCCGATATTTTAGGCCGATTTTTTTTTTTTTTTTTTTTTCTTCCCCTTCATCTCGTAAACTCGCCAACTCCTACTCCACTCCCCCCTGCTTTCTCCTGTCACTCTACCACACGCTTGATGTCCTCAGTACAGGGGGAGGTCTCAGTGTGTACAAGTCTCCCAGCCCTGTGTTCCAAACTGTAGAATGTTTCTAGCATCTTCCACACCCCCCTCCTTCCCCCATGTTCTGCTCTCGCCTCCTTTCTCGATGAGCTGCCCAGTTGTATCATCTCTGGGCTGACTTCAGCTGAACGCCATTACCCCCGCCCGGGCTCCTGCTGTGACTGACAGCAGATCAGGGGCCGGGCAACGAGAGAAGAGGGAAGTGATCTGCAGGGATTGACATGGAGGAAGGGGTGAGGGGAAGCAACGAGAGGAGTGCAGGACAAGCTCACAGAGGAACATGAATAGGGGGAGGCAGAGGGAAGAAGACAGTGCAGCACCTGCTACTGTGCAGTAGTCATGGATCATATCTCTTTCACTCAGCGGCTCCGTCCCGCATGACACCTGTGTGGAGGGGGTATGGTATATTCTGCTACATTTCTCTCATACCGCCACCCCCACACACAGGCATACTCTGCTCTATTGGTGACGGTGTCAAAGCTCAATGCGAGAGGGAGACAGCATTCATCAAAGCAGAGGGGAAATCTTTGCCGCGCTGCTCTGCCAATAGAGTGTGGGGAAGGAAGGAGGAACACTTGTGGGTGGATGGGGCATGAACTCCAATAGCGATCTGCCTGTCACCTGCCTACGGTCAGTGTTAACCCGCCTAATTTGCATAATAATCGGCCAATGCCGATTTCTTATAAAAGGCCAAATATCGTCCGATATATCGGTTGACCTCTAGTCTACAAGCTATGGTGTCAATCATTGAAAATTGATCACACCTGATGTACTGATGGCCTATCACATTTCTTGAGATACTAATAATCCAGGACAGTATAAATTAGCCCCCCCCCCCCTCCAAAATGACCCCTTTTTGGAAAATAGACAGTTTTTTTTTTTTTTTTTTTTTTAACCTTGTAATTTTTTCCCACAATTCTTTGCAAAATTGTCATATTAACCACTTCTGTACCGCCGCACGTCGATGTACCTCCTCACTTTGAGGACGGATATCGTTGTTATGGCAGCAGCTAGCTGCCGTAATCCCAATATCGCCATGTCCGGTACAAGATGAAAGTGGTCTCCATAGCGATTTCGCCACAAGATCACTTTTATCGGTGGCGGGAGAGGCCCCCCCCTCCCGCTGCGATCTGGTGTCCTCCGCCGCTTACCAGAGCCGTCGGCAGCAGTGGAGGCAATTGGATCCTTCCCATGGCTGTACATGGAGACAAGTGAGGGGAAGATGGCCCCCACCCGTCTCCATGACACTGCAGGGCGAATGCGACGTCAAAACGTCATTTCCGCCCATAGCTCTTAAAGGACCATTTTTATTTTTATTTTTTTAAATGACAATTTTATTTATTTTTAAACTGTGCTCTGTCCCACCGAGCTTGCGTGCAGAACGCAGATGTGAGTAGCGCCGGCATATGAAAACTGTGTTCAAACCACACGTAAGGTATCGCCGTGATCGAAATGATCAAAAATGATTGACCTTTCATTTGATGGTGCCTGGGTCCAAGCCACCTCACATAACCAGCTGCATGATGCCAGTGATTGTTTTAGCTGTCCGCATGGGTGGCATTCTGACTACCACTGTAAAGCTAGTTCGCACCAGATGCTTTTCAGTGTGTTTTAGAAAATGTATCTGGAATGCATGTACAGTAATTGCTGTGTATTCCAATGGTCCTTGTTCACACCAGTGCGGTCAATTTCACTGCTGAAAAACCTGCTGCTGTTTTTTTGCCTGAAAACCGTGAAAATGCATCTAAAAGCTTGTGAATGCGCACAAACCATTGTCCTAGGATTTTTCAAGTGCCAAAATAGAGGAAAAAGCTCTGGAACATATTCAAAATCAATCAAAAATATATCTAAAAGCACATGCAAAAAATGCATCCAAAACACTGAAATTGTGGTGTGAACTAGCCTCAAAAGGGGTATTCTGGCACCTGCTGAATTGGTTTTAGCAAAAGTCCCCTAAGGTCTGAAAATTTAAAGGTAATAAAAAGTTTGTGTCTGTTTTTGCCAAAACAAAGTGGGAGGGAGAAAGTGTTCCTTGCATGTTTCCCGCACCTTATGTGAATGCGCTGTGCTTGCAAGAGGGTGCAGGTAAAAATTTGTGATGGTCACTAACCCCCCCCCCCCCCCCCCCCATCTTTAGCTTTCTCTGTGCTATCTCATGAAATATCCTAGCTTAATTACCGACCATTTCTATGTACAATTTTTTTTTTTTTTTTTTTGCTCGTGTTTTTTTTCTTTAAACATTCTGCTAAAACAGTTAATTAGTACTGCTTGGACCTTGAAGGGGACATACCCTGAAGTATCACGGACAGTACTCAGTTGTTTAATGAAACCCCAAACACAGCACGTTTGTGGGCACCAGATCCCATGGTACCGCAGTATCACACGGTTTGGTGCTGGGTGTCCTGGGAAAATAGTGCTTGCACTGCTTTTTCCGCATTCGGTGAATTTTGCAGCCAATTCAGATGAATAAATGGAAAAAAATCTGCGCAACCCCCCCAATGGTGAAAGTAACCCAAAAGCCAGAAATGGTGAAAATATTACTTCAAATGTGTTCCCATATCAAATTATGAATAAAAGTGCTGTGTAACATTCATAAAGTATAGACCAACTATACCTCAAATAAAACAATTGATAAATACTATAAATGATCCAATGTCGTAATGTATATATCAATGCTCTAGCATTACATATACAGTTGATATAAAAATTCTACACACCCGTTAAAATGTCAGGTTTCTGTGATGTAAAAAAATGAGACAAAGAAAAATAAATTTCTGAACTTTTTCCACCTTTAATACGACCTACAAACTGTACAACTCAGTTGAACAAGCTGAAATCTTTTAGGTGGAGGGAAGTAAAAATAAAAAACTAAAATATGATTGCATAAGTGTGCACACCCTTAAACTAATACTTTGTTGAAGCACCTTTTGATTTTTATTACCGCACTCAGTCTTTTTGGGTGAGAGTCTATCAGCATGGCACATTTTGGCAATATTTACCAACTCTTTGTAACAACACTCTAAATCTGTCAGATTGCGAGGGCAACTCCTAGGTACAGCCCTCTTCAGATCACCCCATAGATTTTCAATGGGATTCAGCTGGGCCATTCCAAAACTTTTTTTTTTTTTTTTTTTTCTGGTGAAGCTATTCCTTTGTTGATTTGGATGTATGCTTTGGGTCGTTGTCATGCTGAAAGATGATGTTCTTCATGTTCAGCTTTCTAGCAGAAGCCTGAAGGTTTTGTGCCAATATTGACTGGTATTTGGAGCTGTTCATAATTCCCTCTACCTTGACTAAGCCCCCTGTTCCAGCTGAAGAAAAACATCCCCAAAGCATGATGCTGCAGCCACCATGCTTCAGTGTCGTATAATGTTCTTTTGGTGATGTGCAGTGTTTTTGCGCCAAACCTTTTTTTTGGAATTATGGCCAAAAAGTTCAACCTTGGCTTCATCAGACCATAAGGCTTAATGTACACGGGACGTTTTACAACCTCTCCTGAACGATTTAAAGGGGTTGTAAACCCTCATGTTTTTTCACCTTAATGCATCCTATGCGTTAAGTTCTGTCACTGGCCTGCCCCCCAGCCCCCTTGTTTAACTCACCTGAGTCCTGTGATTCACACGCCGGAGAGGCGCTCTTCCCCTCTGCCCGTTGGCTCTTGATTGGATGCTGCAGTTTACCATTCTATTTCTGTGTTTTCTGGTCCAAAAAATAGGGTTCCTTTTAAAAACACTTATAAACGCAAACGTGGCACCGCGTTTAGCGTCTGAACCCATTTTTTTGCTTCTGGAAAAACGAGGTTAAAGCGGGGGTCCACCTATCTCCTTTTTTTTTTGAGTTCATTCACAAACTTTTCTTCTCAGCATTACATACTCACATATTGTGTTTAATATGTCCGCCTGTGTCAGATTTCGTCGGAAAGAATAACTTATATTATTCACTGCAGGCAGTTTCCATCTTCATTGTGGGCATTTGAAGCCCACAAGCATTTATTTGCTGGATGCGGTGAATGCTGTGCTCCCAGCATTCACCGCTCGTTCCCGCACATGCTCAGTGGCATCCTGGGAAGCCTGAGACTAGCTCCCAGGAGACTGTGCGGAGTCTGGGAGAGGCTAGAAACACACCTACTCCCACGGGAGGAGAACCAGGAAGTGCAAAGAAGAATAGAAAAATAAAAGGTAATTACTGCAATTTAAATTTTTTTTAAACGGCATGTCAGCATCTAGGCAAGGAAGAGAATATATACAGATATTGTTCAAAATTTGGGTGGCTTTAAACACAACTGCCTAAAAAATGCTTAAAAACGAGACTGTGTACATGGACACATAGGATAACATTGAATGAGTTCAGGGGCAGTTGAAAAAAGTGTCCAACTGCCTCTGAACGCGCGAACAGCGTTTCGTTTGCATGAGGCTTTACACATTTTCCCACGTGCTTTTGGGAGACTTCATGTATGTTTTTTGCAAAGTTTAGCCAGGCTTGGATGTTTTTCTAAGTAAGAAAAGGCTTCCGTCTTGCCACTCTACCCCATAACCCAGACATATGAAGAATACGGGAGAATGTTGTCACATGTACCACACAGCCAATACTTGCCAGATATTCCTGTGGCTCCTTTAATGTTGTAGGCCTCTTGGCAGCCTCCCTGACCAGTTTTCTTCTTGTACTTTTCATCAATTTTAGAGGGGCGTCCAGTTCTTGGTAATGTTACTGTTGTGCCATATTTTCTCCACTTGATGACTGTCTTCACTGTATTACATGGTATTTATAATGCCTTGGAAATTGTTTTGTACCCTTCTCCTGACTGATACCTTTTAATAATGAGATTCCTCTGATGCTTTGGAAGCTCTCTGTGGACCATGGCTTTTGCTGTAGGATGTAACTAAAAAAACGCCAGGAAAGACCTACTAGAACAGCTGAACTTTATTTGGGGTTAATCAGAGGCACTTTAAATGATGGCAGGTGTGTACTGACTCCTATTTAAAGTGGAGGTCCACCCTAAAAAAGTGTGTACTGACTCCTATTTAAAGTGGAGGTCCACCCTAAAAAAAAATGGCTGTTGCTAGGCAGTCTTCCTAATCTGCCTCTTCCTACGCCGCGGTGATCTTCAGTCTTCTCCTCCCCGCGTTGTCTTCTGGGGAATGGGGCGCGGTGTGTTATGGGAAATGTGTGTTCCCCACAACACATCGCGTCCCATTCACAAAGCGCTGCACGACTCGCACATGCGCAGTAGGAAACGTGCAGTGAAGCCATAAGGCTCCACTGCCTATTTCCCTTAGTTAGGATGGCGGTGCCGGGGACCCGAGGAACGGGTCGGCCTCGGGCGCCAGACATGGGGGGCACCCAGGACAGGTAAGTGTGCTTATTTAAAGTCAGCAGCTACAGTGTTTGTAGCTGCTGACTTTAATTTTTTTTTTTTTCCCCGACCGGAACCCCGCTTTAACATGAATTTGAATGTGATTGCTTAATTCTGAACACAGCTACATTCCCAGTTATAAGAGGGTGTGCACACTTATGCAACCACGTTATTTTAGTTTATTTTTACCCCCCCCCCCCCAAAAAAAAAAAAAAAAAAGATTTCAGTTTGTTTTTCAATTGATTTGTACACTTTATAGGTCACATTAAAGGTGGCAAAAGTTCTGAAATCATTTGTCTCATTTTTTTACATCATAGAAACCTGACATTTTTTTACAGGGGTGTGTAGACTTTTTATATCCACTGTATATTTTTGAAAGTATTCTTTACATCCTTGCCTAAAACGTTTGCACTTTACTGTGTGTGAATGTATGTGAAAAGAGAAAATATGAATATCGCCCCCAATATATCTGAATCCAAATGCACAAATGTGGTGATGAGGAAAATCTTGTATAACTGGATATTTGCAACGCCACCTAAGATTGAGCGGACTCTTACCAGAACAATTGGGCTCTTTTTATATGAAAAGAATCATATGGGCATGTAGGTTAATGCATTGTCTATGGTATCATCTCCAAATCTCCATACAAGATCACCATAGTATCCCATTTTTAGTAACCCAGAATAGTCCACTATACCATAAAAGAGAACCTTGGAAACTCACATGGTGTAAAACTGTATGTATCCTTTTATTAAAAAGTATATCTAACCACTCAAAGTTACAATGTACAAGCGCTTAATGAAAACTACAGATCCTGGGAATTGATCTGGTCACTTTTTAATTCCAGTGTGGGCGGTGACCTCAGAAGCGTAAGCTTCACCGTACGTGTTTCAGTAGTCAGGGGCGGAAGAGATCTGCAACAGTTTGTTAAAATTCTTGCAATTTACATGGATCACTGAGGGGATTGTTTTTTCACAACATAATTTGTGTGCAGCACAGAGGCTGAGTGGTTAGCACTTCTGCCTAGCAGAAGTAGGATCTTCAGTTCAAATCCCAATCACGGCACTTCCTGAACAGCGTTTGCATGTTCTGCCTGTGTGGTTTTCCTCCCACACTGTCAAAGACATGGTGGTAGGTTAATTGGCTCCTGTCTAAATTGGGATTAGTATGTAAGAATGTGAGTTGGGGACCTTAGATTGTAAGCGCTGTGTAAATTTATGGTGCTATATACAGTGCCTTGAAAAAGTATTCATATCCCTTGAACGTTTACACATTTTGTCATGTTACAACTGTAAATGTATTTTATTGGGATTTTATGTGATAGACCAACACAAAGTGGCACATAATTGTGAAGTGGAAGGAAAACGATAAATTGGTTTTCAAAATTTTTTACAAATATGTGAAAAGTGTGGCGTGCATTTGTATTAAGCTCCCCTGAGTCAATACTTTGTAGAACCACCTTTTGCTGCAATTACAGCTGCACAACTTTTTGGGATGTCTCTACCAGCTTTCACATCTAGATCTGCAAAATAGCTCAAGCTCTGTCAGATTGAATGGAGAGCATCTGTGAACAGCAATTTTCAAGTCTTCCAACAGATTCCCAATTGGATTTAGGTCTGGACTTTGGGCCATTCTAACACATGAATATGCTTTGATCTATTCTAAACCATTTCATTGTAGCTCGTGCTGTATGTTTAGGGTTGTTGTCCTGGTGGGAGGTGAACCTCTGCCAGAGTCTTTTGTAGACTCTAACAGGTTTTCTTCTAGGATTACCCTTTATTTGGCTCCATTCATCTTCCCATCAACTTTGACCAGCTTGCCTGTCCCTGCTGAAGAAAAGCAACCCCACAACATAATGCTGCCACCATCATGTTTCACAGTGGGGATGGTGTGTTCAGAGTCATGTGCAGTGTTTTTTTTTTTTTTTTTACATACATTGCAGTTTGCTTTTAGGCCAAAAAGTTCAATTTTGGTCTCATCTGACCAGAGCACAATCTTCATGTTTGTTGTGTCCCCCATATGGCTTCTCGCAAACTGCAAAAGGAACTTCTTATGGCTTTCTTTCAACAATGGCTTTCTTCTTGCCACTCTTCCATATAGGCTAGACTTGCGGAGTGATTGACTAATAGTTTTCCTGTGGGCAGAAAAGGAGTACATAGTTCACAGGTTGCAGGCCTGTTCCAGGTCGGTCACCTAAACTACTGAAATCAAAGGATTAGCATGGCTGCCAGGCAATCTAGTGTTTTTAGAAATAGGCCATCAACATCTTGTTTTTTTTTCTTTGAACATTGAAAACTGGGTGTTTCAAGCTTTTTATTGGTTGATAAAAGTGCACAATCTGTGGTTCTTTTTAGTGAAAACTGCAAATCATCTGTGTGATCCACAGATATAGGCAGTTGACGTTACAGGCAAACCTCAACTTTTAACTGTTAACATAAAGCTTGGCCCTTTTATGCCTTTTGCTGTTTATTAACCGCTTGCCGACGTCATTTTACTGTGGCAGGTCGGTACAATCCCGTGAGCCGTCGTAGCTATACGTCAGCTCGCAGGATCGGCATAGCAGGCGCGCGCCTGCTGCACAGAGGGGGTGCCGATGCTCGTGGCCGTCGGTCGCGATGCCCGCCGGCCACGAGCGATCGTGGGCACGAGAGGCAGAACAGGGACAAGTGTGTGTAAGCACACAAATCTCTGTTCTGAGAGGCATGACAGATTGTGACTTCCTATTAGCTAGGAACCACAATCCGTCATTTCCTCTAGGTCAGTCCCCTCCCCCTACAGTTAGAAACACAAACGGGGAACACAGTTAACCCCTTGATCGCCCCCTAGTGTTAACCCCATTCCCTGCCAGTGACAGTTTTACAGTAATCAGTGAATTTTTATAGCGCTGATCGCTGTATAAATGCCAGTGGTCCCAAAAATGTGTCAAAAGTGTTCGATGTGTCCGTCATAATGTCGCAGTCCCGATTTGCAGAATCGGCGCCATTACTAGTGGAAAAAAAAAAATTTATAAAAACGCCATAAAACTATCCCCCATTTGTAGACACTATAACTTTTGTGCAAATCAAACTATTTTTTTTTTTACCAAAATATGTAGAAGAATATATAATGGCCTAAACTGAGGGAAAAAAAAAAAAAGTTTTTTTTTATATATTTTTGGGGGATATGTATTATAGCAAAAAGCAAAAAATATTGCTTTTTTTTTCAAAATTGTCGCTCTTTTTTTTGTTTCTAGCGCAAAAAAATAAAAACTGCAGTGGCGATCAAATACCACCAAAAGAAAGCTCTATTTGTGGAAAAAAAGCATGTCAATTTTGTTTGGGTACAACGTCGCAAAAAATGGCCCGGTCATTCAGCAGCCAAATTTTCCAGGGCTGAAGTGGTTAATGTGATTCTGTAATGAGAGAAGTATGAGGCTACTAATGTGAACATTGTCTTTGACAGGTTTTATTTCTGGCTGTCATGCCGACGACGTGGGTCTGACCTGGAACTACTATAGAGAAGAGAAATTTTGACACATTTACTCGCATCCATTTTTCAGGCCTCTTTCAGAACAGTATTAACCACTTCAAAACCGGCCACTGTATATAAACATCCTGTACTTTGGGGGGGGGGGGGGGGGATATCTAAATGATGCCTGTAGCTACAGACATCATTCAGATATCATTATTTTCAGCTGGCGATTCTGTGCACGATAAGAACGATCATAGTGGCAGTTCCGCCACTTGATTGTTCTTGTAGGCGACGGGAGGGGATGCCCCCCCCCCTCCCGCCGCCATCTGGTGCTTCTCCGGGCTCTCCCGTGCCATCGGGAGCCCGGAGAATGAATCAGCCGGCGCCGGATGAGGACAATAGAGATGACCGTCGGAGGCCCGGGCGCGATGTTATGACGTCACGCCCGGGTACCCGGAAATAACCGAAGCCGCGATCGCGGCTGTAAGCATGAGATAGGTAAAAAAATGTTTTCCGATCTCATGCTTTCCAGCCTGGAGGAGAGATGTGGGGTCTTATTGACCCCGTATCTCTCCATAAAAAGGATCTGTCACATAGATTCCTATTACAAGGGATGTTTACATTCCTTGTAATAGGAATAAAAGTAATCAAAAAAAAAAAAAAAGTGTAAAAATAAAAAAATTAAGTAAAATAAAAAAAAAAATGTAAAACGCCCCTGTCCCCGGTAGCTCGCGTTCAGAAGCGAACGCACACGTAAGTCCCGCCCACATATGTAAACGCCGCTCAAACCACACGTGAGGTATTGCCGCGTGTGTTAGAGCGTGTACAACAATTCTAGCACTAGACCTCATCTGTAACGCTAAACTGGTAACCTGTAAAATTTTTTAAAACGTTGCCTATGGAAATTTTTAAGTTATGAAGTTTGGCGCCATTCCATGATTGTGCGCAATTTTAAAGTGTGACATGTTAGGTATCTATTTACTCGGCGTAACATCATCTTTCACATTATACAAAAAAATTGGGCTAACTTTACTGTTTTGTTATTTTTTAATTCATGAAACCGTTTTTTTTCCCAAAAAGGCGTTTCAAAAATTATTGCGCAAATACTGTGCGAGATAAAAAGTTGCAATGAGCGCCATTTTATTCCCTAGGGTGTCTGCTAAAAAAATACATATAATGTTTGGGGGTTCTGAGTAATTTTCTAGCAAAAAAATGAAAATGATGATTTTGACATGTAGGAGAGAAGTGCCAGAATAGGCCTGGTATTGAGGTGGTTAAAGCCAAACATTTAGCATGTTCAAGAGGATCAGCTTTGACAGGTTACATACTTTCCTATGATAGAGTGGCTTTAACTTAAAGGGGTTGTAAACCCTCTGTTTTTTTATTTCTTTAATGTCATGCTTGCCTACAGTGTGCCCTGAACCTTGTCTTCCGGCGGCGCTGGAGGCTCCTCGCATCGGTAAACCCCCTGGGAGAAGCGCTCTCCCTGGGGGTTACTTTGCGGGTGCGCTACCGAATCCAGCACAGAATGCCGGACTCAGCCCCGACCCCTGCGTCATTGGATTTGATTGATAGCAGCGGGAGCCAATGGCTGCGCTGCTATCAATCTATCCAATCAAGAGCCGAGAACCCCGGGCAGAGAGGTACGACACGTTTCCGCCAAGAGAACGAACAGGCTCAGGTGAGTAAAACGGGGGGGGGGGGGGGGGGGGGGCTAGGGGGTCGGTCAGTGTCAGAAGTTTTTTCACCTTAATGCATAGAATGCATTAAGGTGAAAAAACACAAGGATTTACAACCCCTTTAAACCTATTGCCAGGTGAAGGACTTAGTGTTTGTAAACCCTCGTATTATTTTAAAATAAAAATATCAAACCTGTTTACCTGCTCTGTGCAAGGGTTTTGCATAGAGCCGCCACGATCCCCCTCTTCTGGGGTGCCCCGCCTGCGCTCCTTGCTCCTCCTTTTCAAGCCTCTTTCCATGGGGGGCATGCGTCCATTAACACAGCGTGACTAGGCCCAGCATGGCTCCTACCTATAAATCTGTCCAATGAATGACTTTAAGGTGCAGTGCTCTCCTTCCAGTTGCTTGGGTGGATGCTTGAGTCCCCATTGCTTAAAGGGGTTGTAAACCTACATGTTTTTTCACCTTAATGCATCCTATGCATTAAGGTGAAAAAGCACCTGGCAGTGACTGGCAGCTGGACTAGACAAATGTGCACGGCTAGCCTGGTATGTCAACAGACTGTGAATCTGGCATTTTCCCATGTTAACAAAGCCTTTGCCATCCTTGTGGAGATATGCTTGTTTTCAAGGACCTCATTGACTAGCGATTGGAAGCAGTTTTTAAAACTTGGTTCTTTCTGGCAGACCCTGCATTGCTGTCTGCCCTGGCTTTAACTTTAGTCTGCCAAACTTTAGTTGATTGGGCTAAGGTTATCGGAATGGATCCAGGTGCCTTATTTTATATTTGAGGTGTCTGTTGCTCATGCCTTCAGCCTTGGGCTAATGTATGGATGGGTTGTTATAGGTACCTTCTCCTCTTGTATGCGTTTCTTATCAACAGATATAAGTAAAACTTTAGCGATTACTGGGCTGTAGAACCAGCATGTAAAATGCCCCTGCTCTACTTCCCCTTCAAGGGACAGTGTTGATCAGGGTGCCCCTAGATACCCTTATCAAGGGTGTCACCAAGTCAAGGGTGCCCATCTGCCCCAACAGAAAAAGTCGTAGGGTTCAGCGTAGGAAGGCTCATCCTTTCTCTGAAGCCAAAAGGGTTTCTTTCATTACTTACAAACCCTTCTCCGTAAGAAAGGGCGCCTCCACCTTCCAACAAGGGGGTTGTGTCTGTTAGCCTTTGCAAATCTTTGGTCAATGAGCATATTCGATGGTTGGTTAAGGATGGTGCTTTCCAAGCTAGAATTCTCAGCCCATTCCTCAAGTCGTATCTTTCATGCCTGCCGGTGTCACCACACAGATTAGTTGCCCTCCGTGGCCATGCAGGTCTTCCAAGAGCAAGGGGTTATTGCCCCAATGTAAAAGTGAAAAAACCTTACGCCATGGAATTCCAAAATGTGCTTTATAGTGAAATTTAGAAAATTAAGCTGTTCCCCTCAAAGTGCAAGAGGCTTTCTATGATTTGGGGTGTGTAGTGGGTAGGGGGCTCTATATGTGTTCAATTATGACATTCTTTATACATACACAATTAAAGTGCATAATGCTAATTAATAATACGATATACAATTCATAAATCCTGACAATCCAGTGCTGAAATTAATTGACAGTGATTCAAATTATTGCGTCAGAAATAAAGTCCATAATTTTTTTTGGTGCAACTTCAGTTCCTAAAACCGTCACCAGTGGCAAACTTCATGTAGATCACCCAGTGAATGTAAGTGAATTGCCTACTCACCAGACCACCATGACCCCTCTAGCAAAAAAAAAATGGTCACGTTAAGCTGTTAGCATGGATCAATGGTCCTGCTGGTGTACCAAAGGAGATGTGATTGGGAACCTTGCAGTTTCTCCACCGCGATAGTCCATTCATAGTGTAACACCATTTATTTAAAATATTTATAAAAACATTAGCCAAATGGCTGCTTATATTGGTTGGTGCCTTAGCTTAGCCTGGCACTGAGGAGTTTAGACATGAATCACCAGACAGATGGATACTGCAGCCGTCCGACTTGCACTGTTGTTGATCGCGTGCGTTCCACCGCCGTGGTGAGAAGAAACCGGACATGGCTGGAAATGACATGACCGAGGTGCGCCTCGATGTACGTTTCCTCTTGCTTCACTAGGCAGATTACATTTTGTACCCCCATGGTCAGACGTGATTGGTGGAATCCATTCTACCCTTCCCACCACTAGCTGATGGCAAAATAACGCTGCCCTATTTGTATTTGAAAAACTACAACCATATGTGGACAGTGACAATTTGGCCCATATTCTCTCTGGTGATTCATATCACAACAAATACCAAAACAAATGCTTACATGTATAAATATATATCTGACAAAATAATTATAATCTACAAAATGATGATAAATAAATTATGACCATAATTGATTAGTACCTGAATGATGTATATATTATATGATATTGGTAGTTACTAATTTACGTCAAGTTGATTGAATATATGTTCTACCCCAGGGATATCTCATAGCACAAGCTAGTGTGAATTTTTCCAGTTTGTGTGGATATCCTCAAAAGTGGAGATGGTGATACGACTTCCACAATTATCCACACAACATAAACAATCCAATAGAGGCCATACGAATGTTCATATGCCATGCGAGAAATGAAAAAAAACTTGCATAGCGTGATAACGTTAACACATTTTAGATCTTATCTGAGAGCTCCAGTACTGAAAAACTCCATCTCCATTTGCAAACTATTGAAGACATCTGAAGAGACATATTATCCAGACCTGTTGGTCACTAAGCCTTTTTGACTTGTATGACGTATGTCCTCTCAAGTCAGTTCTGGTAAGCCTCTTGATGCCTTCGGTGACGGTTTCTGAATCACCAACAGTCCTTTTGCTCACCTTTGGTGTTTTTACACTTCTACTTACCTGCCTGATCCAGTTAATCCCTTTTATTGTAATGTTTGGGTGGACTTTGGTCCTCTGCCTCTAGTAAGCCTCCATAGACCCCTGGTGGCGGTTTCTCTTCACTTTTTCATTTCTACAATCAACATTTGTGGACTTTTTTGATAAAGAACTCTTAATGGTGTTAATCCCATTGGGCCTCCTTTTGGACTTTATCTTTGTTCTTTACCAATCATTTTTAAACGTATTAATATTTTTGGTACACAAAGTAATGGTTTTAGTTCACAGCATATCACTTTGTTTCACTTTGTACTCTAAACATCATAAGTTTGTGATATCAGTTTAATCTACACTATATATTATTTTATTTACTTATTTTTTGGGGTTTATAGTGCTACACTTTTTTGTATATCGGGTTTGGTGTATATAAATATCTTTCATAAGGATGGGCCAATGCTTTTTAAATATTTTTTCAACCTCTTTATATTGTCTATTAAAGCCTGTAATGCTAGGTCAGCTTTAAAGGAGACTTTATTTTTAGTTAAGTTTCCCTATCCATAGAGGGGACCTGTGTCTGGCATTTGTTTAGTGCCCTAGGTGAATAGCCTTTTTCCAAAAATCTATTGGTGAGGATAGCTGATTAGGCTTTGAAATCTAAGCTGTCACAGTTCCTCCTGATCCGCATGTACTGACCTTTATAGATGGCTGTGAGCCATTTAGGATGATGACAACTTTGTATGGGCACATACCATTTCTGTCAGTATCCTTAAAAAATGTATTGGTGATTTTATTGTGTGTTTCCTCAATACTAAATCAAGGTAGTTTATGGTCACCTTGCCCATGTGGCCGAAAATTTTAGACCATATCTGTTGGCATTCATTATCCCTATGAATGATTCCAAACTGGCTTGGGAACCTTCCCACGGGAATACAATGTCATCAATGTACCTTTTATAGAATATGAGGCCTTGCCATTTCTGTCTGTATATACTTTCCTGTTCCCATTTTTGAGCACTAGGTTAGCCACACTAGGGGCATAACGAGCCCCCATTGCGACTCACTTGATCTGGTTATAGTGGACCCCCTGGAACTAAAAGTTCTCCATGGCCAGTTGTAGCCCTTCCAATATGTGTTTAATTTGTATTTGTTTTAACTGGGATTGATTTTTCAAAGCCCATTTTACAGATGAGAACCCATCCTTTTGTTTTATATTTGTATACAGGGACTCCACGTCCACTGTAACAAGAAACGTGGTGTCATTAATCTCTAATTTGGAAAGAAGTTTGATAATTTCTCTGCTGTCTTTAAGGTAGGATTTACCAAAGGCTGGAGAAATATGTCTAGATACACTCAAACTTTTGAAAACAGGGAACCAATCCTGCTAATGATGGTTCCGTCCTGGGGGGGTTCTCCTTAGATTTATGGACCTTTGGAACAATATAAAGAACAGGAAGTATAGGAGCATGTGGAATGAGGTATTTAGCTTTTTTTTTTTTTTTTTTTTTTTTTATTTATCCAGAATTTTGGCTTTGGTTCCCTTTTTTAACCCAATTCGTTCAGTTTTAAGGTTATGCGCGGGATCACTTTTCTGTAAGTAGTTTTATCACCACTTAGTCGAAGCACCTCTTTGTTGTAGCTATCTTTAGTTAATGTAACTGAATTATTTTTAAGCCCACTGTGTGCATGTTATTCTGCACCTGTATCTAATGAGGAACTGAGCGGCTGTCCACAAGAATGTTTTTGTATGTTTAGTTTCCTTACATATTTTTCAATGACTACATAGCTTTCAAATTTGTCCAGATTTTTGTCTGGTGCAAACTTGAGTCCTTGTGCTAAAACTTCCATTTCTTCTTCTGAAAATTGTACCCCTGCTAAATTGAATAGCCCTAAGTTTCATTGTCTTTCTCTTTCTTTTCCCTTCCTCCCCTAGCTCCCCTCCTGAATGGTCTCTTTAGTAATGCTGTGGTGGTGGAGGTGGAAACCTGTAGGGCTCCTTCCAGCCCCTCCATTCCCCCTCTTGCTGGTATTGGAGTTGATATGGTGCTGGTCTTCCTCTAAAATGTCCCCAGTAATCGGCCCCTAGGTGGTCTGGGGGGATTTTGGTTCCTATAATATTGATGGTACTCTGGTGTTCTCTTTGCCAATGGAGCAAACCTATTTTGTGTGGGTACTGAGGGGTATGTGGGTGGTTATTCGGTTGGTTGAGTTTGGCTTATTTTGTGGTTTGGTGTGTGTGTGTTTTTTTGTTTTATAGTTTTGGGGTTATAATTATGGTTGGTTGTCATATGGGCTACAATTTCTTGTATCTCAATTTCCCTCTCTACTGAGGATTATTTAGACATTGGGGGAATTAATTCTTCTTGCCACTTATAAACTTTTTGATCATTAAAATCCTTTAGGTCCCTTTGGTATGTTTTCTGTTTTATTTCTCCATCATATTTCGATAAATACGTTTGGAGGTTTTGTGCTTTTCCTTGATACTCATTGGATTCTTTGAATGGTACCATGGTTTTTCTCAGCTCAGATATCTTAGATTCCAATAATGTATTTTTTGTTTTTCACCTTCTAATCACGATTAGCTATTTTTCGCATGATTTGAAAAATTGGTACCATTTATTCAATAGATTAAAGTCTTCCACGCCATCAATGGCACTTACCTCCCATCTGAGTCTCCTAGGTGTGAGATTTTTCCCAATATACATCTCCAATGATGCAATGTCCCACCATAGTCTGATCTGTATAACCATGTCATGTTGGAGTTGTTTAAAACCTCTTTCTAAATCTCCATTATTATGATTCTGTTTAAACAGTCATCTAAGTAAATGTTCCTCCCTTTTTATAAAGTCAAAAACATCCATTGCCGTAAGTATGTGTTTTTAAAATTTTCAATACCTACGGCAAATGATTACAGGGGTTCTATTTCAACCTCAGTTCCCAAATTAAAAGGGGGCGTTTACCCCATCTTGTATTTCAAAGCCTAATTGTTGGTTCAGAGGATTTGATTGCTGGAGGAATCCAACTCCTGATCAACATTCTGGCGTTTTGAGCGATTGATCCCACTCCTAAGCCCACCTTTCCATCCCTGGCTTCTACTTCTTCCTAACCTATCAGAGTCTGTTTTCTTTGCTTTCCTCGTTAAATCTGTAATATTCTCCCCTCCTCTTTTGGCCCTTCCATCTCATCTATGGTCTTTAAAATGTCTCTGTACTTTGCCATCTCTTCTCTATTCTTTCTGTCCTCTTCCCTCTTTTTTTCTGTTCTCCTTGCACTGCTCTTCCATGTTCTTTTTGTACTACTCCTCCTCTCTCATTTACTTTTCCACCTCTGTCTTCAGCCTGTTTTGCTTCTGTCATCTGCTGCTACTCTTGGTCAGAAATTTTCAGGCTAAACAAAGTGTAAGTAGAGAATTTAAATTGGAACACCGTGTAAAACCTTTGGCGTGGAAAAGGGGTTAAAGCGGAACTTTACCCATAACAGTTTGATGACACTTATTGAACCACCTCCCTACCCAGCCATAGACATATGACGTCCTGGGATGGGATCTCCCATCCTGGGTGGACATCATATGACGTCCTGGGATTCCCGGCCGCGTTGCTCGGGACCCGGTGCGTGTGCCCGGCAGCCGCGATGTCAGCCGGGCACACGCGATTGCCCGTTAACCGGGCCGGACCGTGGATCTGTGTGTATAAACACAGATCCACAGCCTGTCAGGTGAGAGGAGAGCGATCTGTGTTCCCAGAACGGAGGAACACTGATCGGTCTCCTCCCCTTGTACGTCCCCTCCCCTTGTACGTCCCCTCCCCCTACAGTTAGAAGCATTCCCTAGGAAACATATTAACCCCTCCCCGCCCCCTAGTGATTAACCCCTTCACTGCCTGTCACATTTACACAGTATTCAATGCAATTTTATAGCATTGATCGCTGTATAAATGTGAATGGTCCCAAAAATGTGTCAAAAGTGTCCGATGTGTCCGCCATAATGTCGCAGTCACGAAAAAAAATCGCGATCGCCGCTAAAAAAATAAATATATATTTTTTTAAATGCCAAAAATCTATCCCGTATTTTGTAGACGCTATAACTTTTGCGCAAACCAATCAATATACGCTTATTGCGATTTTTTTTTTTTTTTTTTTTTTTTTTTTACCAAAAATATGTAGAAGAATACGTATCGGCCGAAACTGAGGAAAAAATTAGTTTTTTAAAAAAAAAAAATTGGGATATTTATTGTAGCAAAAAGTAAAAATTATTGTGTTTTTTTTCAAAATTGTCGCTCTTCTTTTGTTTATAGCGCAAAAAAATAAAAAACGCAGAGGCGATCAAATACCACCAAAAGAAAGCTCTATTTGTGGGGAAAAAAGGACGTCAATTTTTTTTTGGGTACAACGTCCCACGACCACGCAATTGTCGTTTAAAGTGCGACAGCACTGAAAACTAAAAATTGGCCAGGGAAGGAAGGGGTTGAAAATGCCCTGTATTGAACCGGTTAACCACTTCAATACCAGGCACTTACCCCCCTTCCTGCCCAAACCAATTTTCAGCTTTCTGCGCTGTCACTGTTTAAATAACAATTGCGCAGTCATGCTACACTGTACCCAAACAGAATTTTTATCATTTTGTTCCCACAAATAGAGCTTTCTTTTTGGTGGTATTTGATCATCTCTGCGGTTTTTATTTTTTGCTAAACAAAAGACCGAAAATTTTTGAAAAAAATAAGTTTTGCGTTTGTTTCTGTTATAAAATTTTGTAAATAAGTAAGTTTTCTCCTTCACTGATGGGCACTGATAAGGCGGTACCGATGAGGTGGCACCAATAAGCGGGCACTGGTAGGAGGCACTGATGGGTGGCACTGATATGCAGCACTGATGGGCATTGATAGGCGGCACTGATGGGCACTCATGGGTGCCACTGGTGGGCACTAATAGGCGACACTGGGCACTGAGTCTGCAAAGATGGGTACTGCTGGGCGGCACTGCTGGGCGGCACTGGCATTGGTAGGCATTGTGAGTGGGCACTGCTACACGGCACTGGCATTGGTAGGCATTGAGTGGGCACTGCTACGTGGCACTGGCATTGGTAGGCATTGAGTGGGCACTGCTACGCGGCACTGGCATTGGTAGGCATTGTGAGTGGGCACTGCTACGCGGCACTGGCATTGGTAGGCATTGTGAGTGGGCACTGCTACGTGGCACTGGCATTGGTAGGCATTGTGAGTGGGCACTGCTACGCGGCACTGGCATTGGTAGGCATTGTGAGTGGGCACTGCTACGCGGCACTGGCATTGGTAGGCAATGTGAGTGGGCACTGATACGCGGCACTGGCATTGGTAGGCATTGTGAGTGGGCACTGATACGCGGCACTGGCATTGGTAGGCATTGTGAGTGGGCACTGATACGCGGCACTGGCATTGGTAGGCATTGTGAGTGGGCACTGCTACGCGGCACTGGCCTTGGTAGGCATTGAGTGGGCACTGCTACGCGGCACTGGCATTGGTAGGCATTGTGAGTGGGCACTGCTACGCTGCACTGGCATTGGTAGGCATTGTGAGTGGGCACTGCTACGTGGCACTGGCATTGGTAGGCATTGTGAGTGGGCACCGCTACGCGGCACTGGCATTGGTAGGCATTGTGAGTGGGCACCGCTACGCGGCACTGGCATTGGTAGGCATTGTGAGTGGGCACTGATACGCGGCACTGGCATTGGTAGGCATTGTGAGTGGGCACTGATACGCGGCACTGGCATTGGTAGGCATTGTGAGTGGGCACTGATTAGAAGCTACCTTGGCACAGATTTGCATTTCCCTGGTGGTCTGGGGGGGCATACCTGGTGGTCCAGTGTGGATGGCCATCCTGGTGGTCCAGGGTGGCATGATGGTGGTCCTGGGCGGGATGCGAGGGGGAGCAGCGCTGATCAACAATCAGCACAGGACCCCCTCTGTCAAGAGAGCTGCCAATCTGCTCTCCTCTACTCGCTTCTGTCAGATGCGAGTGAGGAAAAGCTGATAAACGGCTCTTCCTGTTTACATCGTGATCAGCCGTGATTGGACACGGCTGATCACGTAGTAAAGAGCCTCCGTCAGAGGCTCTTTGCCGAGATTGGTGTAGCGGTGTGTCAGAATGACACACCGCACCACCGATCGCCGCGATGCGCGGCGGCTTTTATCCTGCTGGACGTCATAGGACGCCCAGTCAGGATGATGCAACCAACGTCCGGCCGTCATTTTGCTATAGGCTGGGCGGGAAGTGGTTAACAAAAGAACATACATTCCACATTAATAATCATGTGTGTGCTCTCAATTACCTTCAGCATTGCTTCGGTTTCCTCTTGTTGGAGGCTGCCATTTTGTTGAAGCCCTGAGCAGTCACTTCTGTTTACAGTTTAGGGAAGATGAGAAAATATATTTGTAAGTTTAAAGTTTTTGTTTTGTTTTTTTTCTCCTTACCTAAACTGTTTCCTCAGTACTAAGGATAAGCTCCGGCGTGTTCCCACAGCCCAAGTGCAGAGCCCGCCAGGAAGTCGCTAATCACAGGCAGTGAGACATTGTCCTGATGCGCGGCTGCAGAGATCGGGAAATGTCGGGAAGCGCCAACTTCCTGGCGGGCTCTGCACTTGGGGTGTGCGAACACGCTGGAGCTCATCCTTACTCAGCACAGTGTCATTTCTGTTGCTTTGTTCCCCCTTCAGTAACAGTTGACCTTTTCAGAAAATAGAATTTCTTTGTAGGTAAAAAAAAGTGTGTGTGTGTATATATTAGGGCTGGGGTAAAAATCGATTTTAATCGTGAATCGAGTTGTGAGCTCAAATCGATCCCCCCCCCCCCTTCAGAGTTTCGGATTTACAGAGGACACGGGAGGCTGTATTCCCTATGTAGCCAGCAGTGAGGGGGCGGGGGCCGGGAGCTCCACTGACATGCTGACTCCTCCCCATGTAGCCTGTATGCTCAGAAAAGAACGGCTGTAGTTAGAGCAGTGATCGGAGTGGGCGCGTCAGTGGAGCTCCCAGCCCCGCCCCCTCTACTGGCTGGGGAATACAGAGGTCTGGGGGCGGGGCCAGAAGCTCCACTGACGCACCCACTCCGATCACTGCTTACTACAGTACAGCCGCTCTGTTCCGAGTGGAGCTCCTGGCCCCGCCCCCTCTCTGCTAGCTAGTGCGAGAATACAGCCTCGTGTCCTCTGTGCACTCTGCAAAGCTGTCATCGGGGCCCCAATTCACAGGTATTCTGATGCAGTATATCTGCAGTCTCTGATAACCGTCATGCAGTATATCCGCGGTCTCCGATAACTGTCATGCAGTATATCCGCGGTCTCCGATAACTGTCATGCAGTATATCCGCGGTCTCCGATAACTGTCATGCAGTATATCCGCAGTCTCCGATAACTGTCATGCAGTATATCCGCAGTCTCCGATAACTGTCATGCAGTATATCCGCAGTCTCCGATAACTGTCATGCAGTATATCCGCAGTCTCCGATAACTGTCATGCAGTATATCCGTAGTCTCCGATAACTGTCATGCAGTATATCCGTAGTCTCCCATAACTGTCATGCAGTATATCCGCAGTCTCCGATAACTGTCATGCAGTATATCCGCAGTCTCCGATAACTTCACACTGACTTTTCGGTTAGAGAAAGGGTTTGCCTTTGCAATTTTGTTTGTTGATGCACTTTAATATAATTTAAAAAATCTGATTCGAATCATGAATTGAGTTTTTTTTATTATAAAATATTTATTATTTATGTGTGTGTGTATGTATGTATGTGTGTATATATATATATATATATATATATATATATATATATATATATATATATATATATATATATACACACGCGCGCGCGCTATCTCTATCTCGGAAAGCATTGCACCCTCGATCAACAGATCACGTGTGCAGACTGTCAGTGTAGCTGTCTGCCTGTACATCGTGCAGGCAGTTACTGAATTGCAGGGAGACTTAATGAACTACTAGAGCGCTCACCAATTACCTTGTAGTTCATGAAGAACTAAGTTGTCGACCACAATGGTTGATGGTAGTTGTATTTCTCTCATTCACTGAAACCTGTGAACGAATGACATGGCCATGTGGGCAGAGCCCCATACAGTCGTGCTGTTTTCAGATTGCAACAGTGAGTGCGGGGAGCAAATCCCCCACCGCCTGTCACAATGGGGGCTTGGGGGTGCTAGGACCAATGATTTAGTAACATACCCTGAATACGCATATACCATGTGATGAAAGCTTAACTTTATCCTTTAATGCTGTTGACAGATTGGCTCCAGTTGCTCTGATTTTAGGTACAGTGCTGAGAATAGAGGCAACTGAGCATGTACAGAACAGGGTGAGACTGGATTTTAAACCGTGTAGGCACTTATTTTTAATGTTTTACAGCTATACCTGCAAAAGGGGCCAGCCTGAAGTGATCTATAAGGACTTAAATGTCTTACTAAAGCTCCACTTTAAACTTTCTTCCAAGGGTTGATTTCTATGTCTTGACTGGGAAAGTTTAGCAAGGAAATTTGGGGTTTGGATAATAAAACCACATATTAAAAACTGCTCTCATCATAAAACTGACAGGATCTGGTGTGTGTGTGTGTGTGTGTGTGTATATATAGAAAAATATGAAATTTTCATAGGTTTATTGTATAACTAATCACCAGGCAGGCCAAGGTGCTTTGTAGCACCACCTATTGTAGTTCTATCTTCCAGCAACTTGCTATATTGAACCTAGCTGCACTTTCCAAAGATACTAAAAACTGATGGTGAAAAGGACCTGTGCCCCTTTAAAGTCTTCAACTTCAGATGAGATTTCCCTCATTTCATGTCATGGTGACACAACCACAAGTAACCAGAGAGTCCAAATGCATTTAATAATTTGTGCTAAATTAACAGGGCTTTAGTTGAAAGAAGAACCTTGAATTGGACTCAATAGAGCTTTCCTGTGTGAATCTGTGTAATTGCTGGAGTTACTGGCCAGTAGTTAGGGGTGCAACGGATCGTCATTGATCCGTACGGATCAATCAGCGCTCTGTGGCCTCGGCCATAGAAAAGGCCGCGGCTTCGGCCTAGCTCTGGAGCGGCGGCCATTTTGGTACACCCGGCGGCCGTTTACCACGTAATCGCTCCGTCAAATGATGGAGCGATCACTTGTAACAAACCGGCGTCATGTCATGACGCCGGTTCCTCTCTCCCCCCTGAGAATACTCTGCAATGCCCTGCCAATACTCTGCCATACCCTGCCAATACCCTGCAAATATATTATTACAGTGGGGGAGATTGTGGATATTACAGTGGGGGAGATTTTTTTTTGTTGATCCGAAAATGATCCGAACCGTGAGTTTTTTGATCCGTTGCACCCCTACCAGTAGTATCTGCATGAGCAATCAAGACAAGCTTTTTTTGATTCCTCATGCAGAAAGTCCCCTTTTTGTTTCTTCATTGGAGTTTATAACAGCAAGTAAGGATGTCTCACCAATAGCAACTGCAATAAAAACCCAACTGGGGTTCTGTCTCTTCCCCGTTCCATCAGAAATCCAAGAATCATCTCATTTGGATTTCCTCTTTAATTTTGTTAGAATTGTTAAAAATGTTTAACGAGAGTAAGCAGCTGCGCGTGTGTGGGTTAAACAGCAGCTATGGCACCTTTACATAGGATAGATGGTTTAGAGCAGGGTTGCCCAACCTTTTCGAGGAATGAGGGCCACTTTAGCGACTTGGAAACCAGTCGTGGGCCACAATGAGCAGAGTTCATTGCTGTCTTTTGTGAGACTTTTCTGTTCCTTTAAATAAAAGTGGGCTGCCGTGCCCCTAAAAATGCAGTCTGGACTGGCGAACCTTCTTGAAAACACATGCACCACTAATCACCCCGATCTTAACAGCTGGTTAAAGTTTACTTTAAATGTAATTGTAATGCCTTGTATTGCCTCCAGTCTATCAGCCCCCGGCTTTTTTAAAAAAGCAACAAACATGTCATGCCTGCTCTATGTAATGGTTTTGCACAAAGCAGCCTTGATCCGCCTCTTCTGGGCTCCTAGCTCCTCCTACCTTCAGAGTGCCCCTATAGCAACCTGCAAAGTATAGTATGGAGTGCCCCAATAGCAAAGTAAAATACTACTGCCTTTAGAACCACTCACTTCCTGCCCAGGACTACATGGCCCATGAGACATTGCTCCATTCACAAGTTCTTAGGCAATTACTGACATGTATGGACAGTGTACTGAGCTGTATGTTTGCTGCACTGTATTTCTTGATATGTAAACAAGTAATGCATTCTGTATGCAGGCCAACTAATCGATTATGAAAATAGTTCACTACCATTTTCATTAGTTGTTTTGGCCCTACATATATGGAATTTGATTTACGGCATGCGCCGTAGACAGCGGCGCACTGAGCATGCAGCTGCTAACGGCGATATGCCGTTAGTGGCGGCTCCCGCATGCATGTGCGGGAGTGACGTCATCGCGGCTCCGGCCAATCACAGCGCCGGAGCCACGATACCCCGAAAGAAGATGGACAGCGGTGACATCGCAGGCTTCTGTGTCAGGTAAGTGACACATAATGGGCTACTATGCAATGCATAGTAGCCCATTATGCTTTACCTTTGCTGGGAAACAAAGAGGAAGTAAACCCATGAAATTTAACATTTCATCCCAGACTGACAATGCTGCTGTCCAAGGGTGTCTGCCTTACTACTTCATCCAGAATGCAGACACCCTAGGGCACGTGTTACTGGCTGGATCACCAAGTGAAGTAAAGAAAAAAAGCCTTAGGCCCCTTTCACACGATCGGACCGTTCAGGTCCGCCTGTCAGTTTTGACGGCGGACCTGAACGGGCGATCCATGTTAGCCTATGGAGCGTCGGATGTCAGCGGAGACATGTCCGCTGACATCCGACCCCGTCCGATCCGCTAAAAGCAGACGTATGGCTCTACGTCCAGATCCGTCGCTGGCGGATCGGATCGGGTGAGATCTGACGAAAACGGACACGCTGTCCGTTTTCGTCCGATCCCTCCATAGGCGGCAGCGGCGCCTGACAAGCCCCTCCCCGCTCAGTGAGCAGAGAGGGACCTGTCATCCGCCGGCTCAGCGGAGATCAACGGACAGATCTCCCGCTGAGCCGGCGGACAGAGGCGGGCTCCGTAGAAACGGAGCCCGCCTCGTGTGAAAGGGGCCTTAGGCCTCATGTACACTGCTGCTGCTAAATGGACATTTAGGAGCAGTTGGGCATTTTTTTCAACTGCCCCTGAACTCTCCTCTGTTATCTTATCAGTACATATACACAGAGTCGTTTCTAGTCGTTTCTAAGCAGTTTAGGAGTATAGAGGCCTTTTTTGGAAAGCATAAAAATCTAAAAACTCGCGTTTAGCCGCAAAACTGACGTTTTAAACGTGTGTTACTATCTGTCAAGTTAAATCGTTCAGGAGAAGTTCTAAAAACATCCCGTGTACATTAAGCCTAAGGATGGATGCACGCTGCATCTCAAAGCAGCGGCTCCTACGGGCTTTTGAGCTTTTTTTTCTGCCTGGAAACTCCCCTCCATGTTAGCCAATGTGTCCATGCACACTATGGCTTTTTCAGGAGTTTACAGGCATATGCTCTTACATGCAGATAAAAACCCCAACCAAACTCGGGTTTTTGAGAAGAGCTTTTGAGCAGAAGAGACACCCAAGTGCCTGAAAACACGCAAAAAGGCATGAAAAAGCTCAAAGTATGAAAATGTATAAAACAAATTAAAAGAAAAAAAGGAGGATGAAATGAGCCGAGGGAGAGTTTGTGAGAAAAAATGCTTGTGCTCAAAAAAGCATTAAGAAGCTCAATAAAAACACGCAAAAGAGCACAAGCTTCTTCAAGCTAGGCAGAGAAATAAAAGCTCAAATACCTGTAAAAGCAGCTTTTTTTTTTTTTTTTTGGTTTTTGAGCTGCAGTGTGCATGAGCCCTTAAACCCAGAAACAAAAGTGTTATATGTCGTATCTTATCAAACCTTAAAAATGTGGTGGCTGCATTTGTTTTCTTTTTAGGCCTCATGTACACTGCCGCTGGTAAACGGACGTTTAGGAGCAGTTGGGCATTTTTTTTCAACTGCTCCTGAACTCTCCTCTGTTATCTTATCAGTATATGTACACAGGGTCGTTTATAGTCGTTTCTAGGCAGTTGAGTTTAGAGGCTTTTTTGTAACCCAAAAAAATGCGTTCAGAAGCTGTGTTTAGAGGCATTTCAAGCGGCTAACTGCGGCTACCCGTGTTTAGGCGCGTTTTTTCATCTAGAAGTTTTTAAAAGGGAAACATTTTATTCATTACTTTTGAGCCTGGAAAAATGCTAAAAACACACCAAAAACTCAATTATCACTGCCTGCAAGCTTGATATTCCATGTGATATTCCCCTTATCAGCCAATTGTACTATACACGACTTGTGTTACTTGGCACTGAATTTGAATCACCAACAGACGTTCCTCTGGTGGCACGCTTTTCCTCATGTTGTTATCCATGTGAACTAGACGGGGTCCAACCTTTTCCAAGAGAACGTCAAAGGTGGCAATCAACGTGTGTAAAATAAAAAAAAATTCTCTGGGTAATCACGCAGCTGAACATAGATATTAGAAAGTATCCTGTGAACATGCGTTGAGCCATCAATGGATGTGTTAAGTAGGGACAAACTGGTCCTCTCACGCAATTTTCTACATCTTTGGAGCCTCAGCAAAAGCAATATCAGGAGCATTTCCTCACACATGCTCATCATGGGATCCATATTAACAAACCAACCAGAAAATAACAGCTAGCTACAAGCACACTGCTTTCTCAGCTGCTACTCACACTGTTCTCACAGAATGGCTGAAATAGTTAAGGGGCCTTTCACACGGACGGTTGTTCTGCTGCAGTTAAAAGCATATAATATGTTCTGTGAAATTCAAGACTCCAGGCACTGCGATCAGCTGCATTTGTACAGTGGGATTACCTTTGTTTACGTGCGTTTACATGCGGCTGCGTTTAGAACATTCTTGCCATTTCTGATGTGCTTCCTGTTGCTTTTCTTTCCTTGTTGCTGCTGCTATCCGAAGGAGAAATAGTACACTGCGATTACCTGCAGTTTGTACAGATAGCTGCGCTAAATTGTTCCTGGACGCAGTCAATTCTATTTTTTCTATCCACACCAAACCGCATGTAACTAAATCGCAGCTAAACGCAGTGTGTGAATGGGTTCATATGAAAGCATTGTGTGCTTTTAGCTGCGGTAGAAAACTAGAAAATCCGCAGCTAAAAGCACAATTCTATCCGTCCGTGTGAAAGGGGCCTAATACCTGTTTTAGAGCTTTCTAATCATTTGGGAGGGTCTCCTGAGGTTATCTTTAGTAAATGCTTCTGAACGCAAATGCAGCTTGTAAACACTGCTAAACATACGTTTTTAAACATGGATTACTAGCTGTGATGTTCAAGCATTCAGGAGAGGTTGAGAAACGTCCTGTGTACATGAAGCCTTAGGCCTCATGTACACTGCTGCTGGTAAATGGAAGTTCAGAGGCAGTTGGATGCTTTTTTTCAACTGCTCCTGAACTCATCCAATGTTGTCTTATGTGCACATGTACACAGCTTGGTTTTTTTATGTCATTTTTAGGCAGTTGCGTTTATAGGCATTTCTTTGAAGGCAAAAAAATGGGCTCAGACACCGAAGTTTCAGACGCATAATGCCTAATGCACACGAGACGCCGGTGCAAACTCTGCTGAAAACATGTTTTTAAAAGCTGAAACCGGCGTTCAGAAATGCCCGTTTTGCTGCGTTTGCATGCCGCGTTTAGCCGTGTTTTACCTCATTTGCATCTAGAAGCGTCTGCAGAGAAGAGAATGACATTTTGCGACCCGACTTTGGGGCCCCGTATCTCGGGGCCACTCGGTGCTAGGAACCCCAAATTTGGTGTGCTAACACAGTGGAACTGCAACATATCCAAATTTGGGGTTCTTAGCACCAAGTGGCCCCGAGATACGGGGCCCCAAAGTCGGGTCGCAATATGTCAAGCACTTCTGCAGCAGAGAATGACATTTTCCGACCTGAATTTGGGGCCCCATATCTCGGGGCCACTTGGTGCTAGGAACCCCATTTGGTTGTGTTGTAGTGCTAGTTTCACTGTGTTTGCACACCAAATTTGGGGTTCCTAGCACCAAGTGGCCCGGAGATATGGGGCCCCAAACGCTTATGAACGCAAACGTGGCTAAACGCGGTACCGGCGTTTAGCCGCGCTTGGCGTCTGAAACGTGGAAAACTTTTGCGTCTGAACCCATTTTTTTTTTTTTGCTTCTGGAAAAACAAGGTAAAAACGACTGTGTACTTGGACGCATAGGATAACATTGAATGGGTTCAGAGGCAGTTGAAAAAAGTGTCCAACTGCCTCTGAACGCGAGTTTAACAGCATCTCGTGTGCATGAGGCCTAAATGCGGTAACTCGCGTTTAGCCACGTTTCGTTTGCAGCCGTTTTTCATTTTTGGCTATTTTGAAAAAAAAAAAAAAAAAGCTTCTAAATGCAAACACGGCATGTAAACGTGGCAAAATGGACGTTTTAAACGTGGGTTACTATCTGTCAAGTTAGATCGTTCAGGAGAGGTTGTAAACGTCCTGTGTACAATTAAGCCTAATACTGTTTTAAAATGCACTCTTCTAGATATGTCAATTGCTTCTTGAGCTTTTCTGTTAAAACATTCTCAAGATGTACCAAGTGGAGATGTTTAGGCATACGGTCCTTCAGTCAACAGTTTTTCTGTTCTTGTTGGTTTTGTTTGCTGTGCTGTTTTGGACTACCCAACACAGACAACACCCCTCTCTATTTATGGTCTTGTTCTTTGCACTTTTTGTTACAAACCTAATTATGCTGGAAAAGGCAGGGATTATAGCAGAGTCAAATTCCTCGTAGGCTGCTCTGTAACCAACTGTCTTTGAATCCTGTGTCATTCAATGAACTTCAATATAAAAATGGTCTTCTACTTTGTGCATAGTAAATATCTTTCTATAGTACATATAAAGTGCTCTCCTGTTTGGTTGAATCGGGAAGGGTACCTCAGTATCTATTCTCTTGCATTTGCTGATTTTCTTGGGAATAATCTCTTGAACTTGGTTGGTGAAAATGGCCAGTATAGGTAACCTGCTTTTAGGAATCTTGTTTAACCTACCGCCTTTTTAATTCTTTACTGAGCAATATAAGTGAGGCATGTGCTTAAAGTGCCAATAACGCCATGCTTTTTTTTTTTTTTTTAATTTTCAGTATAGTAGAGAATGCTCAAAACCCCCTGTCCAGATAGTTTTACTGCTTGTGTCCTGCTAGAGAGAATTCCCTTCACATGTTTTAATGATGGAACAAATTGAGATTCATTTCTACTTGGTTTTTACAATTCCCATCTTAGAGAGTTGTCACCAGAACATGTATCCCCATTGAAGTATTTACCTTCACCTCTTGCTTTAACTCCGCTAAAATGTTGGATTTCCGCTCCCTTTTCATTTTCGTTGACATTGGTCGCCAGGACACTTGGAAGAGGTGAAATCTACCAAGGGAGGACACAGAAAAAATGGCCCTTTTTTTTTCTTTTGCATGGTTTGAATTATAACTTTTAAAGACCAGATCAGCAGTTGTTTTACTTTGCATATTGCTTGTACTTTATGCTTCGCAAAATTGTAACAGGCACAGTGTCCCCTAGCTCATCAATAAATGCCTGACAAAGGGTCTGGCCCTTTCTTACTCTATCCAGACCAAAAATGCTTTTATATAACTTTAGTTTTGATTTATTTATTGCTCTGAAAAAATAAATTGCCACACTAATCGGGACCGTATAGTCAATTTAAGGGTATATATTGGCTATCAATTGTGATAAATATGCTTTACATAGTATTGCATTTCCGATAAATTATATAGATATTTTTTAAGAAGTTCAGATACATGTTGATAACCTTTTGATTTTCCTTTCATTTAGGCTGTTCGTTGCTATGAGGCCCTTATCTTAAAATCTGAAGGAAAAGTGGAGTCTGATTTCTTCTGTCAGTTAGGCCATTTCAACCTATTATTGGAAGACTATCCAAAAGGTAAGGCTAAAATATTTTTCTATGTCGAATCTCTCAAACAATTATAAGCTATTAAATTAAAATAATTATTAAATTATAAGCTTATGAAGCATTCCGATAACAGCATTTTTGAATTGTTATAATTGACTTAAAGGATCACTAAAGTTATTTATTTATTTTAAATAACAAACATGTTATACTTGCCTCCACTGTGCAGCTCGTCTTGCACAGAGTGGCCCCGAACCTGGTCTTCTGGGGTCCCTCGGCGGCTGTCTCGGCTCCCCCCCCCCCCGTTCCCGTGATACAGCCGGCGGCCATAGCCACTCACTGTATCACTCGGCCCCCCCCCCCCAGCACGCCACGTCATTGAATGTGATTGACAGCAGCGCGAGCCAATGGCTGCGCTGCTTTAAATCCATCCACTCTAGCCAATGAACGGCCAGGCTGAGTGGCGAAGAAGATGTCGGGGGTGAGCACGGGACTTTCAAGGGGTCAGGTAATGACATAGAATGCATTAAGGTGAAAAACTTTTACCTTTACAACCCCTTTAAGATGTTATCCATTGTTATCCATTTTGAAAAATGAAATGCAATGCTCTAACCCCTGATTTCATGCAACATCCTGCTGTTAGAGATGGCATAGCATTTCTACCTTTAACCCTTTCACTTCCAGTCTCTGCACTCCACCCTTTAACTCCAGTTGCCAGACCAATTTTTTGCACTTTCTCTCTTCTGCCTTGAGGGAATATTGTTATCCCAGGGTTAGCCATCCCTGCTGGGAGAACAGAGGTTATTGCTAGCGGCTATAGCCACTGACAATAATTACATTAAAAATCCCACATGCTGGTTGTACCTAAGTCAATCGATGGATCGACTTGGGTACAATCAGCCTACTCAAACATGGTTCAAATCTCAGCCAGTCTTTGGTGGACTGGCTGAAATTTGAACCGGCCGGCTTTACATGCCACTGCGAATGTCTGAGTGGGAGCAATGATCCTAAGGCTTTTAAAGTGATGACTATTGACAATTGTGTATGCCAAAGTTTGTTATCCTTTCATGAGCATGCACAATTTTAAGGCTTCACATGTTTGGTTTCTATTTACTCATCATAATCTCCTTTATTGTTAAGTAAAAAAAAAAATATTATGAGTTTGTGTGGACTAAAATTACGTTTGGTGCATTTTTTTTTATAAAAAAAAATGCCCTAATGTGTGACAAATTGTAACTGCCACCTTTTTATTCTCCAGGGTCTTTGTGTTCAGAAAACCTTTTTGGGGTTGAACAAATTTTAAGGCTTTGTGTACACACAGCCTACTTTTGCTTCAGGCCTCAGGAAAACGCAATAAGATCGCGCAGTGATTTTTCTGCAGTTTGTTTTTTCCAGTGGCCGGTGGTTAAAATGTTCCTACCCTAAATGTGATTCTTCTGAGTTCAGGAGAAGGGGGGTTGAGGGAGGTTGAAGCTCCTAAATTCAAGTTTAGGAGCTGTAGTGTACATGAAGCTTTAGCTCTAAAGTGTTTTAACACATCCAAAAACAGAAAAATAGCTGTGGTAGACAAGTAGTTAACCACTTGAGCTCCAGCGACATACCCATATATCACGAGTTTGAGCAGTTATACCGGTATGATGCCTGTTGACTAAAATACGACTAAAATACCACTAAAACTAAAATGGCATTTTAGTCAAGACTATGACCAAAACTAAATCGAAAGTAACACTGGTTAAATGCTTGGGAGCTGTGACAGTCTGTTACCTTGCTCTTCTAAGGCCCGCTAATATTGTAATGGGCTAGAAGTAAAGATTAGTTGATAGGGTTGAAGCAAAGCTGCCAAGGGAGTCAATACAAGAACTCTAAGGATTTTAAAGTACTTGGGTATTCTGGGTACCTCCAATCTCCAGCATATTTCAGAAAATAAATTCTTGTTTTGAGAGGATTGATTATAAGATTTGGTCTTCAACCTCTATCCAATAGCACTTTCAAATCTTATCTCTCTTACCTTTTTGTGCCCATTCACAAGTATTTCCATGTTTGCAAACAATTTAATTTCTTTTTAAAAGGAGATGGTAATGTGAAAATGATTGATTTTTTTTTTTCAACGTATTGTCCATCTAGTCATTGTGCAGCTCTAACATCTGAGCAGATATCAAAGTTTGCTTGGATTACATTTATGAAGCAGTACATGACATTCACCAGATATTTACTGCAGGTGAATATTCTGAAGCATGTGTTTTAAAGTAAGGCAATTAATGTACAGACGCCTGTGAAAGTTTTTCTGTTGCATTCACTGCTTCATTAATATGCCCCTAAGTGGAGTATGGAAAGGAGGTGTACTGTTAGTACACCCTCTATATACAGAAAAGATTTGAAGAGAAACTGTAATATTTGCAGTCCGTGTTTTATGAGGGTAAATTAGATATTTGAATTAGCATTTGTATTAATCCATCACTTGATCATTGGTTAATTTTTTTTTTTTTTTTTTCCCCCATACAGCATTATCTGCATACCAGAGGTACTACAGTTTACAATCTGACTACTGGAAGGTGGGTAGGACTTATATCTTGTTTTGGAAAATTGCTATAATGTCTAAAAAAGGGGACCATTCAAAGTTCAGACTTGCAGTTCAAATGTCATTAAACCAACACCATTAAAAACTATAAATTAAGTCTGTATTACATGCTGTTCATACTCAGTCCCTATGGGATTTATTTTCTGTATTCTTTACAAAACCTAGTTGATCCTGCTCTTCCTGCTCCCTTTTGTCCAAGTCCTCACTGCATTTGGGTATTTTGCAGAGCAGTGTTGGCAGCTACTGCACATGCTCAATTTTTATGCTGAGCATTTCCTCCCTATCACATCTGAGCAGCCCATGTAACTATAGAGTCCCAGCCCCCCCCAATCCATACCAGATCCTTATGTCTTATGTCAGTACCCTGCAGGTCAGGAAAGGGGGTGGGGATGAGCAAGCGCCCCTCCCCCATCCTGAACCATTCCAGGCCTGAGGGTGGGTGCTTTGAGGTGGGGGGGGGCCCATCCCAAAGCACCTTCTCCCCATGTTGATGAGGACAAGGGCCTCTTCCCGACAACCCTGGGCAGTGGTTGTCGGGGTCTGTGGACGAGGGGCTTATCGGAATCTGGGCGCTCCCTTTAACAAGGGGCCCCCCAGATCCCGGCCCCCACCCTATGTGAATGAGTAATGGGTTACATTGTACCCCTTCCCATTCACCTAAAAAAAAGTGTAAAAAATAAACAGTACACAGGTTTTAAAGTATATCAAGGCAGCTCCGGCGTCTCTTCCAATTTCTTCTCCCCTCTCCGGCTCTTCTCCCTCTTCTGGCAATGTCTTCTTCCTCTGCCGGCAGAGGTGGGGGACTCGAGTCACATGACTTGACTCGAGTCAGACTCGAGTCACCTGTTTGAGGACTTGCGACTTGCTTGACAAAATTAAATAAATGACTCGACTTGACTTTGACTTGTCACTAATGACTTGCGACTTGACTTTGACTTGGGCTATTTGACTTGCAATGACTTGGCACCACAAGTGCTGTGTCTTGGCCTAGGCAAAAGACACAAAAGAAAGCTCCCCCAAGTCCCGGCTTCGGGGTAGATCAGTATTTTGACTTAATTTGTGACTTGACCAAAATAAATGACTTGACTTGACTTGCTTGACTTCTAGCAGGGACTTGACTTGACTTGCTTGCTTTTCGCCACAGTAACTTGGGACTTGCTTGTGACTTGAAGGTTAAGACTTGAGACTTGCTTATGACTTGCACATGTGTGACTTACTCCCATCACTGTCTGCCGGTTCTCCTCCGCTGATGTCTTCTAGCTCTCTCCAGGTTCTCTGTCCGCTATCTATGCTGTTTTTTTGGTGTGGGGGTTCCCCTTACAATATATACAAGTCCAAAGAGCCTGGTATGCTCTTGGAGGGGGAGCCCCATGCCGTTTTTTTTAATTTGGCGTTAAGTTCCCTTTCAGGATCCTCGGAGCACAAGTCGCATGTAAGTTAAGACGATGATCTGACTTCAATGATATTCAATAGGCTGAAGTGGGATCAAAGTCAGGCCAGTTAAGATGGCTCTCATAGGGAAACATTGATTGGCATATGTCATGCTACATGAGCTCCCAATGTCGGAGCATTTGTCGTACAAGTGTGAACCCGGCCTTAACCTAATAATCAAGATATAAGTATATACACAAATGAATCAACAAATAAATAATAATAAATCTTACCTTTGGAAAAAATGCATTTTATTTCTAATCTACGTCCAAAGGTGTTTCAAATACCAATTTTATAGGGATCTACAGAAATTAATATAAATCAAAGTCAGAGTTCAGGCCCCTGGGTTGTAAAGTATCCAATCGATTTATCCACTGTAGTCCAATCTTTTTAAGATCAATTCTCAATTACTACCCCCCCCCCATCTATTTAGGGGAACTGCATCAATGATCATATATTTTACTTGTGTCACTGTGTGCCCCATTTTTACATAATGGAAGAATGAGAGAGAACAGGTGCGGGACTTTGAATGAGGCATAAGGAAGCAGAAGTATAAATTGGATGAAAATGTAATTTATTGTTAAAATAATACAAAATTTAATATATTTACATATTTAGGCACATAGCTCTATATATGTTGGCACATAGCTCTATAATGATAATTTGTAGTCATCAAGAAAATACATTCCGACAAGGGTTTCTATTGCAAACATTAACAATAAATTAGGAACGTTCATACGCATATGATGGATCATTGTGTACACATAACGGTAGTTGTAAGCTCTACGTCGTTTCGGGGCCTTATAGCCACTCATCAGGAGCATAACTGTAGTGACCACCTATAAATTGGGGAGATAGCAGTAATGAATGATATTGAAAGACAAATGGGTAGTGATGGAACAGGACTTTGTACCATTTTCTCACCAAAAACATGGACCTGCAGCATGTATGCGCAGAGGTAGCGCGGCCCCACATGTCCAACCAGCCAGTATGCCAGGGTCCGAAGCTGAGGGGGCATGTCCCGGCGGCAACACCAACACAGATGGTCCCCCAGACTGGATCAGTGTAGGGAGATGGAATGGGTGAGTGATGAATGTGGCCTCATAGAGAGGAAAAAGAGGCGAGAGGATTTCCAACCTATAAAAGTATCAAGTGTGGGGAATGATGTGTAAGTGACAAAGTTATGTGTAACAAAGGACAGAAAATTATAAAGTAGGAAGTGAATAGGGAAGAGGGGAGAAAAGAAAAGAGAGCAGAGGGGAAGAGGGAGAGTGGAAAGAGCGATAGAAAGGAAGAGGGAAAGGAAAGGATGGAGGAGTATAAAGATAGGAATAAAATCGAGAAAGGGGAGGGGAAGGGAAAAGTGAGGGGAGAGAGGAAGAGAGAAAGCAAAAAGGCAAAGAGAAAGAAAAGAGAATACAGCAGAACACTAAATGTCATAATGTCTAGCTAATGGCAATTTTGTAAGTTTATCCCTTACTGAGTAATACCTCGGATTGCGAGTAACACGGTTTACGAGCGTTTCACAATACTAGCTGTTTAAAAAGAAAGACTTCTGAGACACAAACTTTTGGCTCAATAGATGGAAAAGGTGGGCAGCAGGATTTGCCTCGTCAAAAGATGAGCATTATATTAAAATTCAACTCCAGGCAGAGGTGTAATTTTTATATTTGCATACAACTAGCAATTATCTGAATGTTTGGTAGCTGCCTTCTGTTCTTCCTCTGCATAGCTGCACTCCGACTGAGGGAAGAAGGGGTAGCACTAGGAGATAGCTGATCATGCTCTGCTGTATGCACCTGCTGACAGGGAACATGCTGTACCTGCTGGAGGAGAGCAGAGTTGATGAATTTTCTGTGTATTGCAGTTTCTTCATAGTCAAATCAGCATTCTGCAGATAAGGAAGTGGCATCATTGTATTTTTCCCAGGGAAAGCAGTGTCATCCTTCTGGTTGTTTTCCTTCGAAAAGGTTTATACGTCACGAACGTGGCATGACAGTAGTTTTTTTTTTTTTTTTTTTTTTTTTTTTAAATCCTTTTGCAGATAACCGTTCACATATTTGTATTTCAGCTGTGTATTATGCAGATTGCTTGAAGGATAAATAACCCCAAGAACTAAAATGTAATATGTTGCAGCTTACCAGTCCTTAGGAGCAGTGGCTGCATTATTTTAATTTTTTTTTTTCAGATTAAAGTAGAGTTCCACCCAAAAGTGGATCTTCCGCTTGTTGTAACCCCCCCCCCTCCAGGTGCTACATTTGACACCTTTCGGGGGGAGGGGAGGACAGGATACCTCTTTCACAGATAACCTGTCCCTACTTCCAGGAGCCTCAGCTGCGGGTTTTTGCATCATCGCTGGTGCTCCCTCCTTCCCCGGCCGCCGGGCCAGTAGCAGAGAGGAGCAGAGCCTCGTGCATGCGCAGTAGGGTTCCTGGTGTGAAGCTGTAAGGTTACACTGCCGGGTTCCCTTACTCGCAATGGAGGCGGCAGCACCCGACAGCTAATGGAAACATCAGCTGTGGTGTTGACATCGCTGGACTCCAGGAAAGGTAAGTGTCCTCTTATTAAAAGTCAGCGGTTGCAGTATGTGTAGCTGCTGGCTTTTAGTTTTTCAGTGATGGGCGGACTTCCACTTTAAGTACATTTTCAGCAGTTAGAGAACATACCTGTTCATCTTTCCAGAAATGCAGTCTCCTTGTCCTGCCAGATTAAATGGAAGAATAAAATGTTGTCTCATCTGTAAAAACTCCTCATTCCTTGTGTAATAGTGATGAAAAAAGACATGTACGAAGTGCAGCCTGGGTGGCAACCGTGTTTCCCTCCATAGATACATTGGAGGAGTGAGCCTAGTCACCAAAGGCTGTTATTTGCAGAATTAACAGATGTAAAAAAGACAAATACAGACAAGACATCTAATGTCTAGTAACTGGCAATATATTAGATTTGTTTTTGGGTATACATGCATTTACTTTTGGTTGGTTTATATCTGTTGTGAAGAGAATGCTATCATGTGTTTACTTGGCTGTGAATGTTAAACTGTTTTGTACTAAAGGATTTCAGTAAATATTCAGGAAACAATATAGTATTAAATAGATGTGCATCAAAATTTCAGCTGCTAAAACCTTTCTGAAAATGGTGTTATCGGAATTCAGACGATAAGAGAAAGGTGCTGATAATGGCATCAAAAACGGTGGTGTGTTTTTCATAGGTCATGTAACTCAAAAATGCATTTAAACTGGGAGGTACATTTTTTTTTTTTTTTTTTTTTTTTTTTCTTTTGTGCATTTTTTTTCCCAAAATGCAGCAAACAGTAAGTGGAAGCCCAATGGATCAGTGTGCAGACATGCATAGAATTTTTTAAGGGATAAATTTTCCCTGAGATGAAATGAACATCTCCATAAAGCTGGTCAGCAGAGGGAAGCATGAAGTGCTCTAGAATTTCCTGGTAGAGGGCTGCACTGACTTTGGACTTGATAAAACACAGTGGACCAACACCAGCAGATGACAAGGGTCCACAAATCATCACGGACTGTGGAAACTTCACACTTGACCTCATGCAACTTGGATTCTGTGTCTCTCCATTTTTCCTCCAGACTCTGAACATGTTCGTTTCCTGGCACGGCAGCAAAGCATTGTTGACGTGACATTTGTACACCCGTCTGTTGCCTTTGCAGCTTAGGGGGGGGGGGAGCAATAATTACATGGCTCAACCACGTGTTTTGTTTTTTTTGTTTTTTTGTTTTTCCTAATTGTTCATCCACCCGAAACTGTAAACGAGGCCTTACTGTCCCCCCCCCCCCCCCCCTTTTTTTTTTTCAAATAAACTTTCTTTAGTTGGTGAACATTTTTTAGCATGTTGGGTCTCGTCATTATGCCAGCATGTACTTTGCATAAATATGCATGAACATGTACATCAACTAGTATGAAAAGTGAGCATCAATATGCACACTAGGCTTAAAAAATATGCTGCTTTAACCAGAGTTTTGTGTTGTTTTTTTTTCCTCCTGCCTGTGGAAGCAGCTCAATGTTATCCTACATGTGCATACAGATTAGGGAGTTTAGAGGCATATTTCAAGAGGAGAGTTTATAAGCCAAAAACTGCATTTTTTTTTGAGAGGAGTTTTCAGGCAAAAAAAAAAAAAAAAACACTTTGAAAAACTCTCCTAAACTCTTCAGCAATACGATCCACTATGAGCATTTTTTCTAAGGTCTGCCTGAGGCTCTTGCATTTTAATTCTGTGCATGGACCCTTAAGAGCATGCATGTTTATAATGGAGAGAGGCCTTAATAGGGCACAAAACAGATATTAAGGGTACCCATCAAGGTTTTATTTGCTCATTTACATAGCACCAAATAATAGCAAAGCATTTGCCAGAGTACATAGAGCACTATTTATATGCTGTTGTCAATGTGTTCAATGCTTTGTTGGTCTGTGCTACTGGTCTGTTTGGCAGGAAACTAGTTAAAGCAATCATTTTAATTATATGCTTTAATGAGTTTAACAGTGCAGTGTTTGTAAATGTACCTAATACCCCAGGAATTTACTGATTAGAGTTGAATTTAGTTTGATTTACTATTGTTAAATGGAGTGTGAACACTTCAAAGTCTGATTTTTCTGTAATATGTTTTGAAGTCTATGTAAAATAGCATAACTCTGAATGCTACATGAGCTCTTCCTCTGAAAAGGCAATCATGCTTATTCCCAGTGTTGATTATTTACAGTGCAAAGAACATTTCAACATTTAAATCTGGAGTTCTTATTTTATCACCTTAACATCTGCCATAATTAAATAGATCCATTGGTTGTTTTTGCAATGTCTCCCTATTTGGGATAATTTCCCACTATTTAGTTGGTAGACTACAATATTTTCTCAGGTACTTGAAAAATTTAGATTTTTTTTTTTTTTCTTAGGTTTCAGGTATCTGATGTTGTGCTGAGTAGGATAGATTTAGAGCAGTTGCAAAAGCATAAGTGCATTGCTTGGTCTTAAAAGGACTGATATTTAGGACTAGTGTTTTTAAACCAGCCTTTCTCTACCTGCTTACCCTACTGGAACATTTGAAAAAGTCTTCAAGTCTCATGGAACCCTTCTTAAAATAATCATACCTACGTTTTGTGCTATATTGGCATGAAACTGCGTTGAAGGATAAGTTCATCTTTTGAAAAAAAAATGTTTGAGCAAGCCAATACACTCTTGACAGGAAGAATCTATGAACTATCACAGCGCTCACAGTCCTTTTATAACATGTTACATCCCGAATATGAGTGTAACGTGTTATGAAAGATGAACGTATTTTTTAATTTCGTTGACATAAAATGTTTTCGTTGACTAAATTAACGCTATTTTAGTCAACTAAAATGGCATTTTAGTCAAGACTATGTCTAAAACTAAATTGAAATACGACATCAACATTAAAACTGGTTATATATCACAACCGCTAAATCTGTGTCTGTATTGCATGTTCAAGCCTTAAATAATAACCTTACATTTTTACTCCAGGAGTATATAATGAGTTTGGAAATTCTAGAGAGATGCTTAGATAATGCATTACAATTTAACAAAACCCATTAAATTTCAGTCGACTAAAATGATTTTAGTTGACTAAACTGTACTGGTGATTTTAGTCAACTAACATGTAGGAGATTTTAGTCAACTAAAATACGACTAAAATAATTCAGATGACTAAAATAAATTTAAAATGGCATTTTAGTCAAGACTGACAGACTAAATCAAAATTTGATGTCAAAATTAACACTGGCATGAAAACTAAATTTTAGACTGTTTTATTCAATTAATAAATAACGTGGTATATTTAGCATAACTGACATCCTGGGCACACAAGTTTTCACACCCTCCTGCTCTGTGCAACATTTTTAGTAGTAATTTTGAAATTAAATGAATAATAGAAAAGAAATGCAGACAGTACACATTTTGCTGCCCCCTAACTTTAGTGGTCAGTGTAGAAGTTGCCCCTTCCATTGTTGGGTAGAGTGGCTAGGAGATCAGTTACCTACTGCTAAATCAGACCCGGCAAACCTCATTAGGAACCCTAATGGAACCTTGATTGAGAGAGACTGATTTAACCACTTCCAGTCCAAGGACGTCCTTGACTTTCAGTGGGGATATATGATGCCTGCAGCTACAGGCATCATCCAGCTATCATCTTTTAGTGACAGCGATTCTGTGCACCGTAAGAACGATCATAGCGGCACTTCCGCCACTTGATTGTTCTTACCCCCTCCCTCCGCTACTTCTCCGGGCTCTCCCGTGCCATCGGGGACCCGGAGAAAGAATCCGCCGCCGCCAGATGACGACCATAGAGATCTTTGTTGACCAGATGGTCACCAGTCAATCTCTATGACCGTTGGAGGCTCGGGCACCACGTTATGACGTCACGTCTGGGCCGCGATTGTAAACGGAGCCATGATCGCGCCTGGAAAGCATGGGGTCATTAACTTTTTTTTTTTCTTTTCTTTTTGATTTCATGCTTTCCAGCTTGGAGGAGAGATGTAGAATCTTATAGACCCCCATATCTCTCCATAAAGAGGACCTGTCGTGCACCATTCTTATTACACGGGATGTTTACATTCCTTGTAATAGGAATAAAAGTGATCAAAAAATTTTTTTTTAAATAATTATAAAAATGTGACTGACTTCAGCAGTACTTTATGCAAAGTATTATAAGGCTATGCATTTTTTTTCCTTTTAACTATACTGAAGTTAGTTATTTTGTGCCCATTCCCTCTTTTTATAACAATAAGGTGTTGAAAAAAATGTGCATTATAGTATACTTGACCTGTAGGCTGCTTCAGGCTCCCTTTGGCTGCTAACAATGAGCACAGTTGTGATGAGATCAGTCATTTCTGTGCTTCTGTGTTGGCGCCTTAAATTGGTTGTAAACCTCACAAAGTACATCCTTTTATAGTTAGTACTTGTCCTCATTAAGAGCACTAAGGGTAATTTCTGTCTGCTGCTTCGTTCCTCTATCAGCATGAATCACTTCTAACAAGTGTTCTTGACACCAAGAGAAAAATGGTGACAGGGAAGGGAGCTCCGGCTGGCTGTCAGCCTTAGCTCTGTTGCTGTGGGGTGGGGGTGGTCCCCCCTCCCCTCCCCTCCACTCCAACCAGCTTTCCTCAGAGCTCTGCAGAGTAACTTTAGCTCCCTGCCCCCTTTTTTCTGACCGCTCAGACAAGCTTTATAAATTATGGTCTTTGAAAGGATGTAGAGAGGAAAAGACTGCAGATAAACAAGTACAAATTATGTAGGAGGATTTGTATCATGTATGTATCTACTGAGGCCAGTCACTTCACTGGGTATATGTAAGGGTTTCCAACCATTTTAAGTGGATGTGAAGCAATTAATAGGTAAGCAGAACCGTTTTTATGATGAACTTGTTACAACAGTTGTAGGAAGGTGTAGTTTTCAAGGGACAATTTCAGGTCCCATAATAATACTGCTTATGTTGGGTGATTTTTAGGGGTCTTCTCTGTTAAATGAAGTCTGTCTTTCTCACTGGACAGTTCTGTATGTAGGGAAAAAAATAACTTCACTATGATTTTTGTTTTATAGAATGCTGCCTTTCTTTATGGCCTTGGATTGGTCTACTTCCATTACAATGCATTTCACTGGTAGGTATTCTAAAATACATCTTTCCTCTAAAAACAGGACATACCTTTTTCATTATAAATGTCTGAATGATGGTTCTGTTATTTCTGTATGTTAATATTGGGGGGGGGGGGGGGGGGGGCCTCCATCAGCTACTTGTATTTTTGTATTTTCTTCTTTAACCACTTGTCGACCGCCTAACGCACATATACGGCGGCAGAATGGCACGGGCAGGCAGAATCACGTATCCGTACGTGATCTGCCTCCCGCGGGCGGGGGGTCCGATCGGGTTCCCAAAAACGCAGTGTTAGCGGGATCAGCCCAGATACCCGCTAGCACCTGCGTTTTTCCCCTCTGCCCGGCCCAGCCCACCCAAGTGCAGTATCGATCGATCACTGTCACTTACAAAACACTAAACGCATAACTGCAGCGTTCACAGAGTCAGGCCTGATCCCTGCGATCGCTAACAGTTTTCTTGGTAGCGTTTTGGTGAACTGGCAAGCACCAGCCCCAGGCAGCGTCAGGTTAGCGCCAGTACCGCTAACACCCACGCACGCACCGTACACCTCCCTTAGTGGTATAGTATCTGATCGGATCAATATCTGATCTGATCAGATCTATACTAGCGTCCCCAGCAGTTTAGGGTTCCCACAAACGCAGTGTTAGCGGGATCAGCCCAGATACCTGCTAGCACCTGCGTTTTGCCCCTCCGCCCGGCCCAGCCCACCCAAGTGCAGTATCGATCGATCACTGACACTTACAAAACACTAAACGCATAACTGCAGCGTTCGCAGAGTCAGGCCTGATCCCTGTGATTGCTAACAGTTTTTTTTGTAGCGTTTTGGTGAACTGGCAAGCACCAGCGGCCTAGTACACCCCGGTCGTAGTCAAACCAGCACTGCAGTAACACTTGGTGACGTGGCGAGTCCCATAAGTGCAGTTCAAGCTGGTGAGGTGGCAAGCACAAGTAGTGTCCCGCTGCCACCAAAAAGACAAACACAGGCCCGTCGTGCCCTTCCTGCTGCATTCGCCAATCCTAATTGGGAACCCACCGCTTCTGCAGCGCCCGTACTTCCCCCATTCACATCCCCAACCAAATGCAGTCGGCTGCATGAGAGGCATTTTCTTTATGTCCTCCCGAGTACCCCTACCCAGCGAACCCCCCCAAAAAAGATGTCGTGTCTGCAGCAAGCGCGGATATAGGCGTGACACCCGCTATTATTGTCCCTCCTGACAATCCTGGTCTTTGCATTGGTGAATGTTTTGAACGCTACCATTCACTAGTTGAGTATTAGCGTAGGGTACAGCATTGCACAGACTAGGCACACTTTCACAGGGTCTCCCAAGATGCCATCGCATTTTGAGAGACCCGAACCTGGAACCGGTTACAGTTATAAAAGTTAGTTACAAAAAAAAGTGTAAAAAAAAAAAAAAAAAAACACATACAAAAATATAAAATAAAAAAAAAATAGTTGTCGTTTTATTGTTCTCTCTCTCTCTATTCTCTCTCTATTGTTCTGCTCTTTTTTACTGTATTCTATTCTGCAATGTTTTATTGTTATGTTTTATCATGTTTGCTTTTCATATATGCAATTTTTTATACCTTACCGTTTACTGTGCTTTATTGTTAACCATTTTTTTGTCTTCAGGTACGCCATTCACGATTTGAGTGGTTATACCAGAATGATGCCTGCAGGTTTAGGTATCATCTTGGTATCATTCTTTTCAGCCAGCGATCGGCTTTCATGTAAAAGCAATCCTAGCAGCTAATTAGCCTCTAGACTGCTTTTACAAGCAGTGGGAGGGAATGCCCCCCCCCCCAACGTCTTCCGTGTTTTTCTCTGGCTCTCCTGTCTCAACAGGGAACCTGAGAATGCAGCCGGTGATTCAGCCAGCTGACCATAGAGCTGATCAGAGACCAGAGTGGCTCCAATCATCTCTATGGCCTAAGAAACCGGAAGCTACGAGCATTTTATGACTTAGATTTCGCCGGATGTAAACAGCGCCATTGGGAAAGCATTTTATCACACCGATCTTGGTGTGGTCAGATGCTTTGAGGGCAGAGGAGAAATCTAGGGTCTAATAGACCCCAATTTTTGCAAAAAAGAGTACCTGTCACTACATATTGCTATGATAGGGGATATTTACATTCCCTGAGATAACAATAAAAATGATTTAAAAAAAAAAAAAAAAATGAAAGGAACAGTTTAAAAATAGGATAAAAAAAAAATAATAAAGAAAAAAAAAAAAACCAAAAAAGCACCCCTGTCCCCCCTGCTCTCGCGCTAAGGCGAACGCAAGCGTCGGTCTGGCGTCAAATGTAAACAGCAATTGCACCATGCATGTGAGGTATCACCGCGAACGTCAGATCGAGGGCAGTAATTTTAGCAGTAGACCTCCTCTGTAAATCTAAAGCGGTAACCTGTAAAGGCTTTTAAAGGCTTTTAAAAATGTATTTAGTTTGTCGCCACTGCACGTTTGTGCGCAATTTTAAAGCATGTCATGTTTGGTATCCATGTACTCGGCCTAAGATCATCTTTTTTTATTTCATCAAACATTTGGGCAATATAGTGTGTTTTAGTGCATTAAAATTTAAAAAAGTGTGTTTTTTCCCCAAAAAATGCGTTTGAAAAATCGCTGCGCAAATACTGTGTGGAAAAAAAAAAATGAAACACCCACCATTTTAATCTGTAGGGCATTTGCTTTAAAAAAAATATATAATGTGTGGGGGTTCAAAGTAATTTTCTTGCAAAAAAAAATTATTTTTTCATGTAATCTAAAAGTGTCAGGGCTTTGTCTTCAAGTGGTTAGAAGAGTGGGTGATGTGTGACATAAACTTCTAAATGTTGTGCATAAAATGCCAGGACAGTTCAAACCCCCCCAAATGACCCCATTTTGGAAAGTAGACACCCCAAGCTATTTGCTGAGAGGCATGTCGAGTCCATGGAATATTTTATATTGTGACACAAGTTGCGGGAAAGAGACAATTTTAAATTTTTTAAATTTTTTTTTTGCGCAAAGTTGTCACTAAATGATATATTGCTCAAACATGCCATGGGAATATGTGAAATTACACCCCAAAATACATTCTGTTGCTTCTCCTGAGTACGGGGATACCACGTGTGAGACTTTTTGGGAGCCTAGCCGCGTACGGGACCCCGAAAACCAAGCACCGCCTTCAGGCTTTCTAAGGCCGTAAATTTTTGATTTCACTCTTCACTGCCTATCACAGTTTCGGAGGCCATGGAATGCCCAGGTGGCAAAAAAAACCCCCAAATGACCCCATTTTGGAAAGTAGACACCCCAAGCTATTTGATAAGAGGTATAGTGAGTATTTTGCAGACCTCACTTTTTGTCACAAAGTTTTGAAAATTGAAAAAAGAAAAAAAAAATGTTTTTTTCTCGTCTTTCTTTATTTTAAAAAACAAATGAGAGCTGCAAAATACTCACCATGCCTCTCAGCAAATAGCTTGGGGTGTCTACTTTCCAAAATTGGGTCATTTGGGGGGGTTTGTGCCACCTGGGCATTCCATGGCCTCCGAAACTGTGATAGGTAGTGAGGAGTAAAATCAAAATTGTACGCCCTTAGAAATCCTGAAGGCGGTGCTTGGTTTTTGGGGTCCCGTACGCGGCTAGGCTCCCAAAAAGTCCCACACATGTGGTATCCCCGTACTCAGGAGAAGCAGCTAAATGTATTTTGGGGTGCAATTCCACATATGCCCATGGCCTGTGTGAGCAATATATCATTTAGTGACAACTTTTTGTAATTTTTTTTTTTTTTTTTGTCATTATTCAATCACTTGGGACAAAAAAAAGAATATTCAATGGGCTCAACATGCCTCTCAGCAAATTCCTTGGGGTGTCTACTTTCCAAAATGGGGTCATTTGTGGGGGTTTTGTACTGCCCTGCCATTTTAGCACCTCAAGAAACGACATAGGCAGTCATAAATTAAAGGCTGTGTAAATTCCAGAAAATGTACCCTAGTTTGTAGGCGCTATAACTTTTGCGCAAACCAATAAATATACACTTATTGACATTTTTTCTACCAAAGACATGTGGCCGAATACATTTTGGCCTAAATGTATGATTAAATTGAGTTTATTGGATTTTTTTTAGAACAAAAAGTAGAAAATATCATTTTTTTTCAAAATTTTCGGTCTTTTTCCGTGTATAGCGCAAAAAATAAAAACGGCAGAGGTGATCAAATACCATCAAAAGAAAGCTCTATTTGTGGGAAGAAAAGGACGCAAATTTCGTTTGGGTACAGCATTGTATGACCGTGCAATTAGCAGTTAAAGCGACGCAGTGCCGAATTGTAAAAAGTGCTCTGGTCAGGAAGGGGGTAAAACCTTCCGGGGCTGAAGTGGTTAAAATCACCATCACAAGTGGGCTGATCATAAAGCCATGTTTACAAAGAACTGAAATGGCTAACATTTTCTAAAATCATTTTGGGCTGGTAAAACTGAAAGCTACGGAAGGCTGGCATTTCCATATTGCTACATACAGAGTAGGGTTCATTTATTGAAGAATTTATATCGTGAATGGTTCCTCTCCAAAATGAACCTGTACTTTGATTGCAGACAAAATACCAGATTCAATTTTATCAGGCAGATTAAGCATCTTATACTTTCTTTCCCATACTTTTCTGACCAAAACCCTGACAAAATGGATACTGCTTGGAATGAGGGAACATGTGAAACGCTCATACTTTGGTTATTGGATAGATAGATTTCTTATCCCCTTGCTGACCGCAATTTTTATAATTTTTTTTAAAAAATGCTCCTTGCCTTGAGAATGTTGATTAACCTTGCAGAAAATAGGACTGCTCAACTGAGTGTGTTCCTAGTTCTCTGGCCTGATTTTAAACTGAAACAAAGTCTGTGTTGTTGCCAAGGTGACTGACGCTGCTAAACTACTTCTGGGCATCTAAGATTTTTTGTTTTAGAAGGGCTAAATTATAAATTGTCTGTTTTAGTGTGATACAGTCTTTAATTTGCCTTTTTAACATTTCCAGGGCAATTAGAGCATTTCAGGAAGTGCTTTATGTCGATCCTGGCTTTTGCCGCGCCAAGGAAATTCATCTACGACTTGGACTTATGTTCAAAGTGAACACTGACTATGAGTCAAGTTTAAAGGTAAATGCACAGTTAAATGTAGTGTGTCCTGTATCGGTGTGTTCTGTGCAAGTAGAAGGGATCTCACACTAGTTGTCCAGTGAAACAGTAATCGTACAGTACAGGACACAGACTGTTCATAGATAATGACCTCTAGATTGTAAGCTCTAATGAGCAGGGCCCTCTGATTCCACCTGTATTAAGTTGTATTGTAAGTGTACTGTCTGCCCTCATGTTTTAAAGCGCTGCACAAACTGTTGGTGCTATATAAATCCTGTATAATAATGGGTTATAGACTGCTACCTTCAGGTGATTTGACACTGGCAAAGTTTTCAAACATGCCTACCTTGGACTTTTTTTTTGTGGCTAGGGCCCTTTAGAAGGTGGACCTCTACACCCTTATGATGATTTATCATAATAAACACCACTCAGTGGGGGGGAGGGTTATAGGGTTAAGCCAAATGGGATGTATCCAAATGGTTTTCCCGTATTGTCCAGTCACCTGAAGATAGCAGCCTACAACTCGGGGTCTATGAATATCCAGCCTGTGTCTTGTGCTGTACTCCCAAGATATGGAATTTACAGGTAAGTCATATTTTTTTTTTGTAAACTGTTCTATTGGACTAGTGTGAGCCTGTTTCTATATGTCTTCTGGCGGGATGATACTTGAACTGTACTTTGGTCTGAGCACTGTGCAAGGGAAGGTCAAAGATGGTAATCCATGTGTTGGATCGATTGATCCAATCATTTCCTGCATAGATATTACTTTTCTTTGTATACAGCTTTCTTTTCATACATCTGATGGGCACCAGGTAAATAAAACCTTCAGTCGGTCCCAGGGCGGCCTGTTTGCAGTGCTGGCACAAAATAAACATCAACTCTATTAGCTGTCTGTGTGCAGGCTAGCTGATCTTTACTTGTACACTGGCTTCCTAAAAGTTGGCCACATCCCAGCAACAGGGTCAACATATAAATGGCAGCAGAAACTGGCAATTAAAATTCCCTGCTCCCAGTTATAGGTGGTGTCGGCCTACTGCATAACCCTGGTCACTTGGGCAGGAGGGTGATCGTGATAACCTGCAGATGCGGTCAGTGCCGCCTTACTGCTGACCTTTGATCCGCAAATGGTGAAAATAAAAAGTAAAACTTAACCCATTAATGCTACAGCTTCTATGTCATGTGACTGCTGTAATTGGTTCTCACAGTGGTCACATCATCGCAAACCCATCCCAATCCAAAGCAGTCACTGAGAGCCGTTGGTGACAGCTCGATCACTGTGCTAGGAGCAGGCAGTGAGCATGCTCTCAGTACACATACTGAGGCCATTGTAGGAGCATATCTGCAGCGACTGGGTGTTAAAGCCCACTTTTCTTGCTGCTGTATGTGCGATGTGGTCAGCAAAAGGTTATATCATTATTGGCCCTTTGTTAAAGGCTCGGTTCACCTTTGAAAAAAAAAAAAAAAATTAATTAAAAAATGCAATTATTATATATATTTTTTTTTTTTTTACTGGAGCCCGCGTATTTTAGCACCTGCGATCAGTGGATCGCGAGTAATGTCGGGCTCATGCAAATTCTTCCTCTGCCCCTACCTCTCATTTAGAGAGCTTGAGGAAAATTTAGTGGACTGTTGCACTTTTATCCAGAGCTGCACGATTCTGGCCAAAATGAGAATCATGATTTTTGTTGCTTAGGATAAAAATCTCGGTTTTCGCAGCATAACATCTTTCACATTATACAAAAAATTGGGCTAACTTTGCTGTTTCGTTTATTTATTTTTTTTTCTTAAAGTTTTTTTGTTTTTCCCCCAAAAAAATTTCGTTTGAAAGACTGCTGCGAAAATACAGTATGACATATTGCAACAACCGTCATTTTATTCTCTTAGATCAAAGGAATGAACTTGGGTCTGTAAATGAGGTCAGTTTAACCACATGCCGACCAGTGCACTACTATATATGTTGGCACAATGGCATGGCTGGGCATATGGGCGTACAGGTACATTCCCTTTAGGAAGCAGCATTGTGGGTGCGTTCCATGTGCTCCGTGACCACGGGTCCTGCGGACTCAATATCCACCGGGTGCCCGCGATCATGTCACGGAGTGGAAGAACGGGGAGATGCCTTTATAAACAAGGCATTTCCCGTTCTGCCTAGTGACATGACAGATCACTGCTCCCTGTGATTGGGAGCAGTAAACACTGTCATGTGAGTAGTAGCCCACCTCCCCACAGTTAGAATCACTCTCTAGGACACACTTAACCCCTTGATCGCCCCCTTGTGTTTAACCCCTTGATCGCCCCTAGTGTTTAACCTCTTCCCTGCCAGTGTCATTTACACAGTAATCAGTGCATTTTTATAGCACTGATCACTGTATAAATGATATAAATAACAATGGTCCCAAAACAGTGTCAAAATTGTCCGATGTGTCCGCCATAATGTTGCAGTCACGATAAAAATCTGAGATTGCCGCCATTACTATTAATAAAAAAAAATAATAAAAATGCCATAAAACTATCCCCTATTCTGTAGACGCTATAACTTTTGCGCAAACCAACCAATATACATTTATTGCGATTTTTTTTTTTTTTTTGCCAAAAATATGTAGAATACATATTGGCCTAAACCGAGGAAAAATGTTTTTTTATATATATTTTTGGGGGATATTTATTATAGCAAAAAGTAAAAAATATTGTTTTTTTTTCAAAATTGACGCCCTTTTTTGTTTATTGCGCAAAAAATAAAAACTGCAGAGGTGATCAAATTCTACTAACAGAACGCTCTTTTTGTGGGGGAAAAAAAAAGGACGTCAATTTTGTTTGGGTGCAATGTCTCATGACCCCGCAATTGTCAGTTAAAGCGACGCAGTGCCGAATCACAAAAAGTCCTCTGGTCAGGAAGAGGGTAAATTCTTCCGGGGCTGAAGTGGTTGACCACTTAAAGACTAAAATCTTTTTCTGACACTTGTTGCTTACAAGTTAAAATCGGTATTTTTTGCTACAACAATACTTAAAACCCCCAAACATTATATATATATTTTTTAGCAGAGACCCTAGACGAGCCAAATGTTAGTGTTTCTCTGTATCTCTGCCTAAGCGATGTTGTGATAAACTTGGCAGGCTGCCTGGTTTGTTTTTTTTTGTTTTTTTGACAGCTGTCAGCAGTGAGCAGAGAACTCAATGCACTGAATCGGGAAAATGCTGTGTTAGGATCATGAGGGGGGTAGAATCGCAATCTCTGTTCTTTAGCGATTAATCGTGCAGCTCTAATATATACACTAATAGATGAAAAAGCAGCTGGACACCAGGGTCAATAAATCAAATCCCTAAATATAATAGTATAGCAGGAGGTGCAGCGCTGAGATAATAAAAAAATCAAATCAACATAATTGTCCATAAACTTCAAGATCCCATAAGTGTTGTGACATCATGTGAAAAACTTTGTGGATATAAAGTGATCCCTCCACCAGCATATGAAGTGGCCTCTCACCTCAACAACCGGACCCTTTCGTTATAGAGGGTCAGATAGGCTTTCCCTTGTGGGTCAAATAAAGCTGATATACAGAGGATCCGACTTGATCAGCAGCGGTACAGGATACACAATATGCAGAATCAATTCCCAAACGTGTATATCATGAAAATATAAAGGGAATAGACCATAGTGCTCTCCGTATAAAAGATTTTTAATGAGATAAATGCAAAGATAAAAAACTTACAAACAAGGCACTCATCCAGTGCCAGATGTATGAGCATTGATAGATAAGCTGTGAGACGGTCGCGGGTGACGTCACAACGCTTCCTTCCTTCCGTATGCATTGCGTCCCAGTGGGCGGGGACTTAGTCAGCGGATCCGGAAGGGGCGGGATCACCCGCGCTTTATACACAACGGTCGCCATAGCAACCCAACGCTGCATGAAGCAACGTAACAAAGACGAAAGGAGGATAACTATACAGGGACGTAATCCCGGAAGTGTCCCCCATGATTGAAAAGACCAACGAACGGAGAAAAAACCCTGCAGGTGGATATATGCTAGCAGTCTGCATATACTAAAAAATATTAAATGGATAAGTAAACATGCTCAACCTCAAAAATCAGTATGGTAGATGAAATATAAACAGATTAAATTGAGTATGTTGAATGAAAAAATCAGAGATTTACAAGAAAAATTGGAACCCATTAAGGACACGAATCAAATGAACGAGTTTAATAATAATATAAAGAAAAAATTAGAGAAAATTGACCGAGAGACGCAAAAAAAGAAGGTAAAAAAATTTAACCGGGATTTAAATGATTTTAAAACTAATAAAATCTATGCATGGCAAGCATCATTAGTTACCAGTACTGGGGACCCAGCTGCCAACATCAGTGCGGCAGGGGGTACCAGTAATCCCCCACCAAAAAGTGACAATAAGAAAAAGGTAGGGAATAAAGGTAAAGTAGGTCATGCTGCTATGAACCCCAGATCGAGTGAGAGGGGGCGTAGTGTGGAGGATGGCCAGTACAGAAGGGACTATCACCAGTCCCCGAGACCCTCTTCACGAGAAAGGGGGGAGGAGGGGGATACTACCAATCCCCCAGACCACCTTCAAGAGGGAGAGGGGGATATCCACGGGGACAGCATAATGAGTATTCATCCCCTAGAGGTTATAGGGGACATACCCCACAGGGATATGGACAGTGGCAACATTATCCCCCACCACAACAATATCATGACAGTTATAGTAATGTCCCTCTTTATAACAGGTTCTCCCCATTAGAAAGGGAAGAACGTTCAGTTTATAGTCCTTTTTTAGGGCAACGAGGGAGGGGAGGGGGAACACCGAGGAGAAATCCCAGGGGCCCTTACCAGAGAGTGGGAGGGAGACAAGCACCCCCCCACGATTACAACATGCCCCCCACAGGAGAAGGGGATGTAGGGCGGGAAGATTCAGGAAACCCAAGGAAAAGACCGAGGGATGTAGAAACATAGGGATATACAACCTCAGCAGTGTTGAGCTTAACCACAAAGAGCTCAACATTTTGAACTTGGGCTTAAAATGTGCCCCAAAAAAGGAAATGAATAAGTTCGATGTCTATATAGACACATAAATTCATTAGAACTATGAATATTAAGAAACATTTCCCAAGTCATCCGGTGGAAGCCTCAGTTAAAGCTAAGTTGCCCCTGAATAGGATAGATTCAGGTTTAAAAAACAAGTCTATCTTTAATCCCCAGAATCCAGGTAATCATTTCATAGAAGTATTTAAAAGCTTGGTATTGAATGACATTGATAAACTTCCCTCATGTAAGGGTGTTAACCCCCACTATATCAGGGAAGGGATCAGTTCTTTAGAGAAAAAGAAAGATCTAATAATACGACCCGCTGATAAGGGGGGGGGGGGGTGGTTCTACTGGATAAAGCGTTCTATTTGGATCAGTTGTTGAAGTTGGTGGGTGATAGATCCACTTATAAGAAATTATCATCTGACCCCACGGAGACATATAAAGCTCAACTGTCAGCTCTAGTGGATTGGGGATATAGATTAGATGCAATAAACTCTAGAGAGAAAAGATATCTGATCCCCAGTTCTTGTAGAATTCCAGTAATCTACACCTTACCTAAGGTGCACAAGAATATTCAATACCCACCACCGAGGCCGATTGTGAATGGGATCGGCTCTGTAACAGCCAGATTGGGGGAATTTTTAGATAAGTTCCTCCAACCGAGTGTCAAGGCCACCGAGGCATATTTAAAGGACACAGGTGATTTATTGACTTTACTAAACGACGTTAAATTGGACACCTCATCAATGGTATACATGGTAACGGCTGATGTAGCCTCCCTCTACACCATTATCCAACATGAGGATGCGTCTTTGGCCCTTAATTGGGCATTGAGTAAAAGAGATGACATTCCAGCTGTACAGAAAAGATTTTTGGGACATGTATTAGATTTTTGCATGGCCCATAATTATTTTTGGTGTGATGGTGAGTTTTATTCCCAACAGGTTGGCGTGGCTATGGGAGCTAAATTTGCTCCCAGCCTCGCCAACCTGTTCATGGCCGAGTGGGAAGACAGGGAGGTATTTAGCCAGAGAAGGCCTCAGTTATTATTTTTCCGAAGATTCATTGATGACCTCTTATTTATTTCGGAAGGTACAGAGGAATCAGTGATTGAATTTATACAAGAACTTAACAATAATTCTAATAACATCAAATTGGAACATCAAATTAGTAGGACCTCGGTCAATTTCCTTGATGTTACGATTATAAGAGAGGGAGACGCATTAAGAACAAAAGTGTTTTTCAAGCCAACTGATCAGAACAGTTTTTTATCAATAAGGAGTGGCCACCACCCGGCATGGATAAAAAACATCCCTAAAGGACAGATGTTACGTGTGCGTCGTAATTGTACAAAATTAGATGACTACTATGAGCAGGCTAAGGTCCTCAACAATAAATTTGTACAAAAGGGATATGAAGTGGAGGAACTGAATAAGATCACCCAAGAGGTGGCTTCAGTATCCAGGGAACATTGCCTAAAAAAACCCTCATCTGTGTCAGAGGATACTCGACATCAATTCGGATTCATTTCAGGGTTTCACTGCCAATATAAAGAGATCTAGAATATTTTTAAAAAACACTGGCACATTCTGTGTAAGGATAGACACTTAGGTGAGGTACTACCGAATCAACCGAGGTTTATATATAGGAGGGCTCCAAACTTCCGAGACCATGTAGTGAAGAAAATATTAGACCCACCAAGGCGGAATGTGTTCAACTTTGATTTCAAAGGTTTCTACTGTTGCAGGAGGTGCGTTTGTTGCCGGACAACAAGAGTGAATCACAGAGGAATCACAAGTATTACTAATAGGGAGGGAGAATCCTTTGAAATCAAGGAATTCAGCACATGTAACTCCACACATGTCGTGTATTTAATGTGGTGCCCGTGCGGCCTATTATATGTAGGGAGAACTAAGAGACTCTTGAGGATCAGGATCTCAGAGCACATGGCCAACATAAAAAATGGGTATAGGTTCCATAGTGTCTCCCTACATTTTAAAGAAAAACATCAAAAGGATCCCTCCCTATTACAGTTTTGTGGGATAGATGTAGTCCACCCCTCTTGGAGGGGGTCCAATAGAGTTAGGGATTTATCCCGAAGGGAAACCAGATGGATATATCTTTTGAAGAGTCTGGCCCCTAAGGGATTAAATATAGAACTGGATTTAAACTGTTTCATCAATGATTTTTAATATGAGGCTATCTCAGTTTTAGATTTGTGTCCTTTTTAGTGTTCTTTTTAGGGTTCCAACATAGGAGGTATTATTTTTATGAATAAATACTACAATTATTTAAGAGGATACCCCCACTTGGATGAGAGTGAGGGGAAGTTGGTGAATCTATATTTTCATCAGTCCCCGGCCCTGTTCACTCCATCTATATGGGAATTTTTTTGACAATTCTTTGACAGTCTTCATGAAGTATGTACAGATTGTCAGCAATATAGAGTGTTTAGGTTCTATATTAGAGTAATTTTAATATACAACATATATTTTTATTGTGTTTAATTTTAAATATACACCCGAAAGGAATGATATATTAAAATAACAGAGGTTCTCATTATGAGTGCTTAGGTTTTATATTGGAGTAATTTTTAATATACAACATATATTTTTATTTGGTTTAATTTTAAAATTATACCCGAAAGGAATGATATATTAAAACAAGAGAGCTTCTCACCATGAATACATTTATGTAAGTTGAGCATTCTGCAATATGGATACTGGTCACTAGGTGGATGCTTTCTGTTTGAACATCAGCCAGCATACAATAAGGCTGCATGTGATGATGCGTGCAGTTACCAATATTGGCCAGTGGGGGAATCTGTACAGGATGCCTTCATTCAGCTCATCATAATTGATCCAATGTCTAATACAACAATTGGTAGTGATAGATATAGTGATTAAATTAATGTGATTTATGTACAATGTTTTTATATGTGCTCGATCCCGCTTTTCAGGTGGTTTAATGTGATATCCCATGTAGAATCAGCAGAACGGGGACGCGAGGTGTGCCATGCGCAATGCGCGGCCGAATGGGCGTCAATTAAGAGCAAATATAAGGGGTGAACGACAGCACACACAGCCAATCCCATGATTAAGTCTACCTATGACGAAACATGTCGGGGGCGTGGCTGTGAGACGTGACACACAACGCGGTTAACTACACAGGAGTCAGGAAGTTTGAGTGCATGGAGGAGCGGAGGACAGCCGAAGGGAGGGGTGAGATTGCAGTGAGACTGCAGCCCAGTGAAAGCACACCTCGGGTCCGCCGTGACCAACAGTTGTTTTGTTGTTTTATTCACATTTGCTTGAAGATTGATGTGATCCACACACGAGTTCTGCTGTTTTATCTTTGGTATAATGTGAGTGCATCAGTTGAAGATTGCAGTGGTTTTAATAAATGTTGTTTGCTGGTTCACACTATTGGAGCACTTTATTTTCTTTCATGTGGATCTATTTAACAACTATCCTCCTGGACACCGATTGTTCCATTTACCCCTGAGTGTGGTAAAACAGGCGTGTATTGCCTTGCATGAAAGTGCTGGCATTGTAATTCGGTGAGTTCATTTCTGGAGGGTGTGATTCACTGAACACAGGGGTGAGGTGGAAGACACACGAAGACACCTGAGTGTATGCATCAGATATTACACTAGATGTGATCACAAGCAGTTTCTTTTGGATGGATTTATTTTATATGGACTTTTATGTGATGTTTTGATATGTCACAGCATGGAGTGTAGTGATTGCACTTAGTGTTTCACTTGTATGTCACATGTAAATTTTTTTTATATGTTACTCTGAGATTGATAGCACCATTTGTTTATCACGTGTTATAGAAACACAATAAGAGGGTTTCACCACTATTGTGTTAACACAGATTTTTGGTCACATTTTATTTTTAGCGCCCCATATTTATCCTATGTGCCTTTAGGGGAGAATTGGGCAATTAGTGGCATTTAGGATTAAATATTTGGTATGCAGATAAAATATATAAAAATAAATTTATTTAAATAAAAAGTTAAATAAAATATTAAAATATGTCATCCGCGACCATCTCATGCTCCAACCAATAACTATAAAAATTAACGATCAGTGATAAAGCAATTAATGTCAAATTCAACATTTAATCCCTCAGGACAGAGAACTCGGGTTTCGTGTATCCAATAAGATTCTCTTTTGCTTAGCTGTCGTATAAAATTTCCCCCTCTCCAGTGTTTTGTGACCCTCTCAATACCCCAAAACTTTAAACTTTTGGGGTTCTGCTGGTGAAACAATTTAAAATGCTTGGACACATTGTGGGTCTTAAGACCCTTCTTAATGTTAACATGTTCTGCTAACCTAACATGTAAGGGTCTGGAAGTGCGTCCAATATATTGGAGCCCACAATCGCACTCCAGCATATAGACAACTCCCACTGTGTCACAGGTGATAAGTTGCTTGATGTCGTATTCTCTGTTGGTAGCAGATGCCAAAAACTTTTTTTGTTTTTTGATGTTTACTTTAGAATGTCTGCACGGAATACATTGTCTGCAGGCATAAAACCCACCCAAAAACGAGAACAATCTGTCAGTGGCCGGCTTGGGAGGGTTGAGAATGCCAGGGGCAAGGCGATCTCTGAGGGAGGGTGCCTTTTTGTAAATGGACTGGGGGCGTTCAGGTAGAACTGGGCCTAAAACTTTGTCTCGTTTTAAAATGCACCAATTTTTTTGGATAATTTTCTCAAATTTATGGTATTGCACGTTGTAATCTAGAATCATTTTAAAATTGTGATTATCAGCATTGGGCTTCCTATTATAATCAGACCAATGATCGTCTGTCCATGGTTTTGACATTCATGATCTCTTCTTCAAGAGATAAACTATCATAACCCTTTTGTTCAAACCGAGATAATAAAACCTGAGATTGAGAGATGAAATCATCCTCGTTTGTACAATTCCGACGCAATCTTATAAACTGTCCCCTAGGGATGTTACACAACCAGGACTGGTGGTGACAACTCCCCAGGGGAATGTATGCATTACGATCGGTGGGTTTGAAAAAATTAGTCAATCTGAAACGATTAGTATCAACACTGATGACCAAATCGAGGTAGATGACTTTCTCAACATCAATGGTCCATGTCAAACTGATGTTTTTATCGTTATTGTTCAAGGATTCGATGAAAGCATCAAGCTTATATCTTTCACCATTCCAGATCATTATAAGGTCGTCTATGAACCTACGGTAACATAGGAGTTCAGGGGGACGATGCAAAAAAACTGCCTCTTCCTCCCAGTGTGACATAAATATATTAGCCACACTGGGAGCAAAACGAGTCCCCATCACAACTCCCCTGGTTTGCAGATAAAATTCTTTATCATACCAGAAATAATTTCTTGTTTAACAAAAATCTAAACAATTTAGAAGGAATTCCTGGTGTTTGCCAGAGAGGGAGGCAGAGGAGAGGGCCCATTCCACCGAGGCTATGGCGTCCTTATGGCCTATAATAGTATAGCGTGAACTCACGTCCGCGGTGACCAATATTATGGAAGGTGAACACTCTCTAGAGATTCTAGGATTTGTGCTTGGTGTCTTTTAAAAAAGCTGGGCATTTCATGACTAATGGCTGAAGAAAAAAAATCAATGTATTGTCCCAACCTAGCAGATACAGAATCAATCCCATTCACAATGGGTCTCCCAGGAGGACAGGTGGTGTCATTATGAATTTTAGGTAAAAAATAAATAATGGGAGTTCTGCAAAATAAGGGGTCCATATACATAGATTCCTTTTTAGTCAGAATTTTTTGGTCTTTGCCATCCTCAATGATGGCATGTAGCTCATCCTTGAACTTCAACATAGGGTCTCTGGAAAGAACACTATAAGTTTCACGGTCGTCCAAAAGACGATGCATTTCAGACTGATAGAAGTTATTGGTAATATCCCTGATTTGGGAATCAAAAGTAATCTTTTTCCGCCTTTTTCGTGTCAATAGGAGCTCAAGAAGCTCAAAGCCCTTTTTAGTGAAAAAATCTGTCCGTTCGTTGGTCTTTTCAATCATTGGGGACACTTCCGGGATTACGTCCCTGTATAGTTATCCTCCTTTCGTCTTTGTGACGTTGCTTCATGCAGCGTCGGGTTGCTATGGCGACCATTGTGTATAAAGCGCGGGTGATCACGCCCCTTCCGTATCCGCTGACAAAGTCCCCGCCCACTGGGACGCAACGCGTTTGGAAGGAAGGGAGCGTTGTGACGTCACCCGCGACCGTCTCACAGCTTATCTATCCATGCTCATACATCTGGCACTGGATGAGTGCCTTGTTTGTAAGTTTTTTATCTTTGCATTTATCTCATTAAAAATCTTTTATACGGAGAGCACTATGGTCTATTCCCTTTATATTTTCATGATATACATGTTTTGGGAATTGATTCTGCATATTGTGTATCCTGTACCGCTGCTGATCAAGTCGGATCCTCTGCATATCAGCTTTATTTGACCCGCAAGGGAAAGCCTATCTGACCCTCTATAACGAAAGGGTCCGGTTGTTGAGCTGAGAGGCCACTTCATATGCTGGTGGAGGGATCACTTTATATCCACAAAGTTTCTCAGCATGATGTCACAACACTTATGGGATCTTGAAGTTTATGGACGATTATGTTGATTTGATTTTTTTATTATCTCAGCGCTGCACCTCCTGCTATACAATCGTGCAGCTCTACTCGTATCCTATTGAGCACTACTAGTCCATTTGCCACTGTAGAAAGCCAGGTGTGTTTTTTGCACATGTTAAAGTACACATTTTAGCCCAGAGGAGAAGTTTAAACTCCCAAACAAATATTTTCTGAAAGCAGACACACGGGGGAATAAAATGGTTTGTCATATTAGTGCAGCAGTTTATCAGTTGGGAAAAAAGTTAATTTTATTGCACACAAATGCAAAATAATACATTTTCTGGTTAACCACTTCCCGCCCGCCCAAGTCATATGACATCCTGAGCTTTGGGCGGGTATATCTGAATGATGCCTGTAGTTACAGACATCATTCAGTTATTGCCGGTTTCAGCCGGTGAATGTCTACATCATAGGAACGATCATAGCGGCCGTTCCGCCCACTTGATCGTTCCTATGGGAGACGAGAGGGGACGTCACCCCCCCCCCCCAGCGCCCCCCACCCCCCTCCGGTGCTTGCTCCGACTCACCGCTACGATCGGTGAGGCGGAGAGCGGATCCGCCGGCGCCGGATGTAGATCATAGAGATTTCCGGCGGACCAGATGGTCGCCGGAGTCTCTATGATCATTGGAGGCCGGGCGCGATGTTATGACCTCACGCCCGGCCTCTCCATTCAAAAAATCGGCACCGCTTCGGCTGGGAAGCGGCGATCGTTTTATTTATTTTTTTTTTATTATTTCAGGCTTCCCAGCCTAGTGGTGAGATATGGGGTCTTGTTGACCCCATATCTCACTATTAAGAGGACCTGTCATGTTATATTCCTATTACAAGGGATGTTTACATTCCTTGTAATAGGAATAAAAGTGATCAAAAATGTTTTTTTTTTTCAAAAAAGTGTCAAAAAAAAAAAAAAAATTTAAAGTGCCGCTGTCCCCGTGTGCTCGCACGCAGAAGCGAACGCATACGTAAGTCCCGCCCACATATGAAAACGGTGTTCAAACCATACATGTGAGGTATCGCCACGAACGTTGGAGTGAGAGCAATCATTTTGTCCCTAGACTTCCTCTGTAACTCAAAACATGTGACCAGTAAAAAAACTTTCAAGCGTCGCCTATGGGGATTTTTAAGTACCGAACATTGGCGCCATTCTACGAGCGTGTGCAATTTTGAAGCGTGACATGTTAGGTATTTATTTACTCGACATAATTTCATCTTTCACAATATGCAAAAACATTGGGCTAACTTTACTGTTTTGTTTTTTTTTTTTTTAAACACAAAACAGTTTTTTTCCCCAAAAAAACGCATTCGAAAAATTCCTGCGCAAATACCGTGTGAGATAAAAAGTTGCAACAACTGCCATTGTATTCTCTAGGGTCTTTGCTAAAAAAACATATATAATGTTTGGGGGTTCTATGTAATTTTCTAGCAAAAAAAAATTGAGTTTTACATGTAGGAGAGAAATGTCAGAATTGGCCTGGTAAGGAAGTGGTTAAAAAAATAGCTGCATTGAGTAATTATATACCCTTAAAATTGGGCAGAGGGGCGATTGTGTCTGAAAGCAGACAGCTTGCAATAGCAAATGTACCCTCTCCTAATATATAGATAATATAAATTATCTGGGACAGTGGCACTATAAAATTCAAAACCCAATCCAAATAAAAATTTATAAAAAATAGAATACAATCCAACATAATCAGTGTCCACTTGTGATCCACTAAAAGGTGTCCAAAATCTATAGTATTTATATATAAATGTGTATTCTTCTTGATTGCAGTGAACCTTCACAAAACACCACATGCTCAGTGACACAAGCTCCCTGCAGGATATTTACCGGATAGAATGCCTCTCACTTTCATGATCGGCACTAAATATGCTTTACTTTAAATATTTTGCACCCACAGCAAGACTCTGGACATTAGCTTGCTCAGACACAGCAAAGATTTTCTCAAATGGAGAAAGGATCCACAATAGTACAGTATCGTTAAAAATACCACTTTTATTTTCCATGTGCATTAAATACCTAATCACAAGTACAAGCTCTTTTGTGCCTTAATTATCATATACCTAGATCTCGGAATATTCAGTGACAAAGTGATCCGGGCAGACAATGCCGGCATCTCATCAAGCCAATCCTCTATCACTTCCGATTTCCTTGCTGCCATGTCCCAACACGTTTCGTTGTTATGATTTTGTCCAGGGATTGGCTGCACAGCAACCAACTATTCTTATATAACCGCTCACATTTAAACCCTTTAACCACTTATGTGAGAGAGTGAAGTTCCGTGTTAAGTCCTTGAAAATTTGTGTGGCCTATGCTTGAGGTTGCTTGACTGTTGATTATAGATTGCCCGGTAGCAGCTATTTGCTCACTCTGCATTTTAAATGCAGTATTCAACATGGTGTAACAGGTTGGATTCTGCATACATCATGTGCTTTAGAAATGAAATCTTAGACTGGGTTAAAAGGGGGATGATGGCAAGTCAAGTTCAGATACTTACAAAAGTTTTATTTACGAATGCACTTAATGGCTTTTTAAAAACATGACTACATTAACTAGTAGGCCTCATGCACAATGGACGTTAAAATGTTATAAAAAACGCCAATAGCTTTGCAGCGAGTTTTTGAACATTTTTGCAGTAGCGTTTTTTAGCATTTATTAGCGCTTTTCTGCGTTGGTGTTTTTAGCGTTTTTAAAAAAAAACTTTTTTTTTTTTCAATGGATCAAAACTGAAAACAGCTGAAAAACTCCTTGCAAAACCCACTAGTTTTGTTTTTTTTAACCACTTGCCCACCATCAGCCACAGTTGTACTGCGGCAGAATTGCACAGCTGGGTGAAGTGACGTTATGTAACGTCGCTTCGCCTAGGGGGCGCTGGGCTCCTGCGATCTCTGCTGACAGACGGAGAACCGGAATCTGTGTGTGTAAACAGTTTCCGGTTCTCTGAGGGGAGAACAGACATATCGTCTGTTCATACAGAGTATGAACAGCAATCCATCATCTCCCCTGCACAGTCCCATCCCCCCCTTCAGTTAGAACACAAACTATAGGGAACACATTAACACCTTGATCGCCCCCTGGTGTTAACCCCTTCACTGCCAGTGACATTTTTACAGTAATCAATGCATTTTTATAGCATTGATCGCTGTATTAATGCCAATGGTCCCAAAAAATGTGTCAAAATTGTCCGATGTGTACGCCATAATGTCGCAGTCCAGATAAAAACCGCAGATCGCCATTACTAGTAAAAAAATAATAAAAATGCCATAAAACTATCCCCTATTTTGTAGACGCTATAACTAATTCAATTAACTATAACAATTCAATATATGCTTTTTTGCGATTTTTTTTTTTTTTTTTTTTTTTTTTAAATATGTAGAAGAATACATATCGGTCTAAACTGAGGAAAAAACGTTTTTTATATATTTTTTGGGGATATTTATTATAGCAAAAAGTAAAAAAAAATGGGTTTTTTTTCAAAATTGTTGCTCTTTTTTTTGTTTATAGCGCAAAAAATAAAAAACGCAGAGGTGATCAAATACTACCAAAAGAAAGCTCTATTTGTGGGGAAAAAAGGACGTCAATTTTGTTTGGGTGCAACATTGAACGTCCGCACAATTGTCAGTTAAAGCGATGCAGTGCCGGATCGCAAAAAGTGCTCTGGTCAGGAAGGGGGTAAAATCTTCCGGGGCTGAAGCGGTTAAAGCCAAAAAACGCCCCAGCCAAAAACTGCTGATAACAGCCTGTGTGTGCATGGACACATATAGGATAACTTGATGGGGAGTTTATTAACTGTAGAAAAAAACGTCTAAAGCCAAAAACAGCTTCTGTAAAAACGTCCAGTGTGCATGAGGCTGTACTCTCTAAAATCTGACTGGAGTTAAGCTTTACATAGCAATATTTTTGAGTTCTCGAATGGTACACATATGCATTGTGCAGTGCCTGGTGTAGCGTCATTGCTAAACACTTTTGTATGTCTGATTTACATTTGATGTTGAGATAATAGTGCATGGTCTCAATAAACTGGACCTGATGGAGACTTTCATCACTATTCTAAGTTTCTTACTTCGAATGTTTAAATTGTGTCTTGGTTTTTACCTCAGCATTTATACTGAGGTAAAAACTGTATACTGTTAAGGCACATAATAAATGTTAATGAATAAGTTTGGAAATATGAAAAAATACAAAACTAACCTCCTTGAGTGACCAACAGATCTGTGTGCTCATAATGTCACAGTGATGACTGTGTGGAAAGCTATTGCCCTTGCCTAACTACATGTTTTGACCCTTATGGATACCATGGTCCTACTGTTAACTTTTTTTTTTATGCTGGATATATCAATAAAAATTTTGAAAGTAAAAACCATTCAAAATGTTTACAGCTCCAATAGTGGTCATAAACTAGATCTGCTTTGATGCAAATGTTTGAATCGTGGAAACCTGGGTTCCACCAGAGGTTGTCAGGGGTTTCTTGAGCAATGAGAAATTTGTACCTTTCATACAAGTTACCACTGACACCACAGATCCTTTCAGCTATCTGGAAAGGGGCATTTTCACTGACCACCAGTGTAGGGGGAATTCCACCCACTAGCCACAATGGTAGGGTGTTGTCTTCCCACTGACCACCAGTGTAATGCAAAACAGATGGCTAATGCTGAAAATTCCAAAAAAACGAAAACTTACAAATATGGTGGAATAGGCCCTAATAGGGGAGGGAGGAACCCATTCATTGAGGGTGTAAGCCTAAAACTAGACACCTGGCAATGGTTTAAAAGGTTCCTTTGTGAGGCCTTCAAGGAGGACAAAGAGGGACTCTGTTTTCTAAAGAAAGATGTTATAGAAATATGGACCCCAACCCCTCTGTCTACATCCAGGCAGTGGAGAAAAGCTCATTGGTGTGTTTCGGAGCAGGACATAGGGAAGGAAAGATCACATCCTCATTGTGGAAGAGACCTTTCTGACAGTATCTGGAAAATCTCAGTTTGGAGGGACCATTTCCCCAGGCATTGGTGATTCTGAAAGTTCACATGACCATTTTCCACTTGTGGTATGTAGATAAGAGTTGGAATGTGGTTCTCTGTCCAGAAGAGAACCAAGCTTGCTTCATTCAGGGCTGGCCAACTTCTGGTACCCCTTTGGATTTTTGCAGGCCAGAGTATTTTCTGACTATACCAATGTATACCCATGTTTAGCCATGTTTGTTGTTTTAATGCCCAAAAGTTCCTCTTCTGAATGTGATTCTTCTGCTTTCAGTAGAAGGGGCTTTGACTGCTTTATAACTCTGCTGCTCATAAATTCCTCTAAAAAGCCTGTGTGTGCATGGGCACACTGGATGCTTTTGCAACTGCTTGTACGGGTGTCGGGCATTTTTTTTTTCCCTCTGCATGTTAGCCTGTGTGTCCATCCACAGATAGGCTTTTAGCAGTTTTTAGTGACAGGTTCTTTTGGAAGCTGGTAAGTAACATACCGCTAGTGCGTCCGGGAGCAGCAGCGTTTTGGCAGAAAAAAATGCTTGAAAAATCTTTTTAACACTAGGTGCATTTAACGCTTGAGCTTTTAGGAGAGTTTGCAAAATGTCCTATGTGCATGAGACCTTAAAATTACATGCACATGTGCAATGGCGGCAAACTACCCAAAATTGTCCATAGTCAAAGCTTTATAAGCCTCGTCAATTTAGTGTTACAGATACTGCCGAATCTCTTGAACCACATGTTACCCAGACTCCTATGCAGAAGCAAAAATCAAGGCTGTGGAGTGGCTATGCAGTGGTGAACAAACCAAAGTTGTCATCATGCATAACTATCAGCTCAGTATTGGCAAAATGGCCCGCTCTGTCTTAAACAATCTTGTTTCAGGCAGTGACCTAAGGAAGTCTTTGTAAAGAGACATGTGACCACGCAGGGTAGATCAATACGTCAGGTCCAGTTTGGTGTAAGGATCAAGCTGGCTGTGTGTTTCTATGCAGAAAGTGGGCTTGTTTCAGGCAGTGCTGCCCATGTTGTAGTTCAGACTTTTGCTGCGGAGCTTTATACCCTATGTGCTATGCACAAACTTTGCATTTTTTTTTTTTTAATCTCTGGTTTTAATAAACAGTATTACGCTATTGAAATTTTGTTTACACCATGCACTACACAAATCTCCTGTTGTAGATGATCTGATTTTGGGAACATCATAAACATTGCGCTCTTGACCTTCTGTAATGAAAGGTCCAACAGCTCTGGGGAGTTTTGCTTATCAGATGGGGGAGGATTATTTTGAACTTTTTTAGTCTCTTTGCTGATTTTTAGAAATAATGTCATTGGTCATTAGCACCTTTTGTTATATGTTCCTAAAGTAGCATTAAAGCCATTTTTAAATGTGATACTTATAATAGGAAGTAGCTCTTGCTATTCTTGTTCAAAAAGTTTTATTGAAAGAACATCAATGTACAAACACAAATAAACATGTCCAAATTTCAGTGTAATACACCCCATTTTCAAAAGGAAATAGGATTACAAATTTGGTTGTGTAAGGCCCCTTTCACACTGGGGCGGTTTGCAGGCGCTATTGCGCTAACAATAGCGCCTGCAAACTGACCTGCAACTGCCGCTGCTGTATCTCCAGTGTGAAAGCCCGAGGGCTTTCACACTGGAGCGCTGCGCTGGCAAGAGGGAAAAAAACCTCCTGCAAACAGCATCTTTGGAGCGGTGAATACACCTCTCCTGCCCATTGAAATCAGTGGGGCAGCGTGGATATACCACCGGCATAGCGGCGCTTTGCGGGCGGTTTTAACCCTTGCGGGGCGGTTTTTACCCCTGCTAGCGGTCCAATACTGCTGCTAAAACGATGGTAAAGCGCAGCTAAAAATAGCGTTTTACCGCCCCAATGTGAAAAGGGCCTAAATGGTCACATATGGAACAATACAAAGTGAGTCGGTAGAGCTTAAAACTATCATAAAGGACCATGCAAAGTAACCCCATCAGGCGTGGTAGAAACTCTGCTTAAAGTGGTTGTAAACCCCATTCATGAAATCTGACCTGGGCACATTTATCTGTACTGTTTATCTCTCTTCAAAGCTCCAAGTGCCGTGTCTTTCTGCTGCTCAGTTCTTCTGTTATCCACATAACTTCTGACAAGTTCTCCAACACAGAAGATAAAAGCAGCAGGAATATTGTGTTGGAGAGGTAACTTAGAACCAGATAAGCAGAGAGCTTGTCTATTCACAGTACAGCTCTGCAAGTTTCTTCCTTCCTCTGCCTAGGTGGATTTGGGGGGGGGGGGTGCCTTTCCTTCAGCTCTCACACAATGTACGCCCAGACTCCTCTCCCACTGCTAAAATGGGTAGAGAGATTTCTAACACTATGTGCAATCACGAAGGCTCCATGCACACTGAGCTTAAAAAGTCTGTTCTCTAGAGTAAAAAACACTCATATAGAGCATTTTTTGTACAAAGTTTAGACACGTTTAGGGGAGGTCCCCCCCCCTGCTTTCAAGCTCCGATCAGAAACGCAAACCAGAAGGGTTTTTCTTTCTACCTCTAAACGTTAAACTCAAAATATGCCTCTTAACGTCCTAATGTGCATGGACACATAGGATAACACTGAGCTGCTTCTACAGGCAGAACACAAAACTCCCGTAGAAGCAACTTTTTTTTTTTAAGCCAGTGTGCATGGAGCCTAAAGAGTGTAGAAAGCTGAAGACAGCAGATATACATGTAAAACTTATGTAGGGAGATTTGTTTCATCTCCTGTGTATCATCTGAGGCACTTCACTGGGTATAGGAGAGGGTTTACATCCACTTTAACCACTTCAATACCCAAGGGTATCACATGACGTCCTTTGCTTCTTTGGGGATATCTGATATCGGATATCATTCTTTCCAGCTGGCGACTCTGTGCACGATAAGAACGATCATAGCGGCAGTCGTCGTCCCCCACACCCCCACCCCCCACTGCCATCCGGTGAATCGACCAGCGCTGGATGACGACGATAGAAATTTTCAGTGACCAGATGGTCATCTCTATGACCGTTGGAGGCCCGGGCGCGACGTTATGACGTCACACCCAGGTCCCCGAAATAAACAAAGCCGCGATCGCGGCTGTCACCATGAGATCGGTGATTTTTTTTCCAATCTCATGCTTTCCAGCCTGGAGGAGAGATGTGGGTTCTTATTGACCCCGCATCTCTCCATAAAGAGGACCCCACATGTGTGGGATCGCCGCGTTCGTTAGAGCGTGTGCAATAATTCTAGCACTAGACCTCCTCTGTAATTTTAAACTGGTAAACTGTAAAAATTTTCAAAGCGTCGCCTATGGAGATTTTTTAAGTACCAAAGTTTGGCGCCATTCCATGAGTGTGCGCAGTTTTAAAGCGTGACATGTTAGGTATCTATTTACTCGGCGTAACATCATCTTTCACATTATACAAAAAAAAATTGGGCTAAGTTTACTGTTTTGTTTTTTAATACATGAAACCGTTTAAAAAAAAAAAAAAAAAAAAGCGTTTGAAAAATTATTGCGCAAATACCGTGCAAGATACAACGTAGAAGTCTTCCATACTTTAGCAATGGTTTGCTTAAAAGCAGTTGTCACACATAATAGTAGTTTGAATTGCGAGCATGTCAAATCCCGGGGACGTTTAATAATGGTATGGTGGAGTCAGGTGAAAAGGGGGACAACAAATAGTACAGACAGTATTTGAAACACTTCAGTCCACTATGGGGCAGGTCCACTAAATGTCCAGGCACGTGCCACCATCTGCACAGCTTCTAAAACAATTTGGGGAATAACAGGGGAGTATTTTGGCAATTCTAGCTGGAACTAGCTAAAATCTTATAGTTTCCAATGATAAAATGTTAATGGTAGAAGGTTTAGTGGATTGCCAGATATCCTGCCAATCCTTTAGTTCCGGCAGGACATAAAGCAGTAGCCCAACGCTAACTATATGGAGGGTAAACCTAGATGCCCCAGTAGGTAAGAGCATGCCTAGTCCATTTGTAAGAAAATGAGGATTGCAATTAAGAGAGAACTTGGTTAGAGTGTATTATTGAGAGCTGTAACTTTTGCCGATTCACCTCCAAACCAGATATTGAGATAAAGCATTCCAAGGTATAATCCAGGTTAGGCATCGTAAGGGGAGCAGTAAGAAACAAAAGAATGTCATCTGCAAACCTAGTTTGTGGTGATAACCAGCCACTTGGCTACTTCAGTGCCTCGTATATCAGGGTTGGAGCAGAACAATTCCTCTAGGGGCGCTATGGCCCGGGCAGATAAGAGTGAAGATAGGGGGCAACCCTGTCGTGTCCCACGCAAAATTGCTCTTGCTATTCTTTTAAAAAAAATTCTCCTCCTTGCACTTCTAACTCTATCCTGGCCACACTGTTTAACTTCAAAAGTGGATGGAATGGTATGATTATTGCGGTGCCCAAATTTTTACAACAAAACAGATTATTAAAATTAATTTTATTACAAAAATTCTTTTAAAAGTAAATGCATTTCATTTACAGTAAAGATACATATAGGAGCATATACAGATATATTACAACCAGTGAATGGAGGAATTAATGAAATCCCTACTAGTTTCGCCAATACATTGGCTTCTTCAGGGGATATAGTAGGTTGTAATTCTACAAAAGAAAATTTAAAATTAATGTGATAAAGTGTACAGAATATACAAAAATACATGAAGCAACGTCATGCAAACCATCAACAGAAGTGCATGGAAACTAGACAATAACACCCAATCAATAGGTCCCAGTCAAGATGGAAATAGCATCAACTAAGAATCACACATACCTACCCAATGAACCACCAAGGGGCCGCACAGGAAACCTCCAAGATGGGGGCCACCTCCTCACTGCCTTAGTGTGGCTGCAGGGGGCTTGGTAAAAAGTCCTAAAGGTTAGCTGTAGAAATATATATAAATAAGGCTATGTAGCTCAATTACAACAATAAGAGGAAAAAGGACAAAAAAGTCCTCAGTACTCACCAGCAACAAAAGTATATAAATAAATAGATACAACCGGGACGCTAAAAGGATCGATGAGGGTAAATCAGTCACTGCTGCTAATAAGCCATGTAGATTGAAAAAACGGAATGGAAAAAGGAATATATATAATAGCTAAGTGTAAAAGAACAAGAAATTTCCTTTATCATCTAAAGCATGAATGCTAGAGTTCAATAATAGATTCTACCTGTTGGATCAGCTGAGTAAACTGAGCTGCAAACAGGGAAATCAGGTGAATTCAAATGGAGCATTGGTTATGATGAAGGTATGTAATATACCACATCCAGTGTGGTGTATGGGCCAGGTGGATACGGCCAAAGTTCCTAAGTAAAGCAGAGTAATAAAGTGAATTAGAATCAATGCTGTGATATATTGTCACTGCATATGAGGAATCATCTAGCAAATATACCTTATTGTTCAGTACGGTCAGTATAGCGTCCCGGTGTGTCCGCAATCACGGACAGTTGCTTCACATATTTAAAGCACCCCACCTGATTGGCGAAATTCTTCAGCCAACCAGGAGCGGACAGAAAACTGCCCGTGTGCCTGCGCACTAGCTACCGCGATTGCCTACAACACCCATGATGCTTTGTATCCCCTGGACGCGCGGGAGGACAGTATATGTCCAACACATGCCTTCAGGGGCAAGGCATACAGATGGAAAATGGCGTTGTGGTAGATGGAATGGGCAGGGAGTGGGAGGCGATGACGAGCCGGAGGGCGGGCTGACCATCTGTGGAGGCCAGCCCTTGGGTGTCCATACAGCCACGGGCTGCGATGGAAGTGACCCGACACAATGGAGGGGCTGACAGCCGAGCGGGACTCAGCGGGTGGCGAGTCAAAAGGATCAATAGACTGGGAAGCATTGAGAGGGCAGAATTGAATAGAAAGCCACTAGGCATGCTCCAAGCCAAGCCGCTTAAATGACCATGCACCCATGGAACAATGGAATGCATAACGTTGCCTGCAATAGAAAAATAAAGTAAATTAATAACGACAGTATAATGACATATATAAAGAAAAAACTATATTTACAAGCATGTTTAGTTACATTAATGCAGAATGTTGGGGGAAATAAACAATAATTTAATACAGGGATTAAGGGATAAATGCAATGGTGAAAATCGATGGAGAGTCAATAAATGAATATTACCATTTATAGAAAAAAAGGGAGGAGGTACAAATGGGCACTGTCACCGGCATTTAGCCTATAGAGTCGAAAAAGGGGGCTTTTTAGGGCAGTGGTAGCCATGGTGGAATGGCGGAAGGAGATTGGAAGGGAGGGAAAAAGGGACCTGACACAAGAGCCAAGTAGATCAGTGGGCCCATAAAAACCTTGAGAGAAATAATAGAGAATGTAAACTAATGTCAAATATCCTTACAAAAAAGATTTAAAACTGATGTATTCATTCAAGCCAGGATATTTCGTAGCATCTAAACTATGTATCCACCTAGTTTCTAATCGCAAAAGGGAAATGTCGATACTGCCACCTCGAACATGTGTGGACACATGTTCGAGTGCCGCAAATCGTACTACATTTGGATCATAATTGTGTTGAATGCCAATATGTCTGTTTAAGGCTGTGGTGGCCAATTGCTTGTGGAGTGGCATAATGTGGTCCCTAATGCGTCTAAAAAATGGACGCTTCGTCTTACCGACGTAAAAGCATCCACAGGCGCATAGGGCCAAATAGACCACTCCAATAGTGTTGCAAGTAATGCGATGTTTTATGGACTGAATCTGTCCGTTAGGAAGAGTTACTTTTTTAGCGTTTATGATGAAAGGGCAGATATCACAATGTTCGCAAGAAAAGGTGCTATTGGAGTGGTCTATTTGGCCCTATGTGCCTGTGGATGCTTTTACGTCGGTAAGACGAAGCGTCCATTTTTTAGACGCATTAGGGACCACATTATGCCACTCCACAAGCAATTGGCCACCACAGCCTTAAACAGACATATTGCCATTCAACACAATTATGATCCAAATGTAGTATGATTTGCGGCACCCGAACATGTGCCCACACATGTTCAAGGTGGCAGTATCGACATTTCCCTTTTGCGATTAGAAATTAGGTGGATACATAGTTTAGATGCTACGAAATATCCTGGCTTGAATGAATACATCAGTTTTAAATCCTTTTTGTAAGGATATTTGATATTCGTTTACATTCTCTATTATTATTTCTCTCAAGGTTTTTATGGGCCCTCTGATCTACTTGGCTCTTGTGTCAGGTCCCTTTTTCCCTCCCTTCCAATCTCCTTCCGCCATTCCACCATGGCTACCACTGCCCTAATAAGCCCCCTTTTTCGACTCTATAGGCTAAACGCCGGTGACAGTGCCCTTTTGTTCCTCCTGTTTTTCTATAGATGGTAATATTCATTTATTGACTCCATCTATTTTCACCATTGCATTTACCCCTTCATCCCTGTTTTAAATTATTGTTTATTTCCCCCAACATTCTGCATTAATGTAACTAAACGTGGTTGTAAATACAGTTTTTTCTTTGTCATTATACTGTCGTTATTAATTTACTTTCTTTTTCTATTGCAGGCAATGTTATGCATTCCATTGTTCCATGGTCATTTAAGCGGCTTGGCTTGGCGAATGCCTAGTGGCTTTCTATTCAATTCTGCCCTCTCAATGCTTCCCAGTCTATTGATCCTTTTGACTCGCTGCCCGCTCTGTGTCCCGCTTGGCCGTCAGCCCCTCCATTGTGCCGGGTCACTTCCATAGCAGCCCGTGGCTGTATGGACACCCAAGGGCTGGCCTCCACAGATGGTCAGCCCGCCCTCCGGCTCGTCATCGCCTCCCACTCCCCACCCATTCCATCTACCACAACGCCATTTTCCATCTGTATGCCTTGCCCCTGAAGGCGTGTGTTGGACATATACTGTCCTCCTTCGCCTCCAGGGGATACAAGGCATCATGGGTGTTGTAGGCAATCGCGGTAGCTAGTGCGCAGGCGCACGGGCAGTTTTCTGTCTGCTGGTTGGCTGAAGAATTTCGCCAATCAGGTGGGGGGCTTTAAATAGGTGAAGCAATTGTCCGTGATTGCGGACACACCGGGACGCTATACTGACCAATAAGGTATATTTGCTAGATGATTCCTCATATGCAGTGACAATATATCACAGCATTGATTCTAATTCACTTTATTACTCTGCTTTACTTAGGAACTTTGGCCGTATCCACCTGGCCCATACACCACACTGGATGTGGTATATTACATATCTTCATCATAACCAATGCTCCATTTGAAAGCACCCGATTTCCCTGTTTGCAGCTCAGTTTACTCAGGTGATCCAACAGGTAGGATCTATTAGTGAACTCTAGCATTCATGCTTTAGATGATAAAGGAAATTTCTTGTTCTTTTACTCTTAGCTATTATCATATCATATATATTCCTTTTTCCATTCCGTTTTTTCAATCTACATGGCTTATTAGCAGCAGTGATTGATTTACCCTCATCGATCCTTTTAGCGTCCCGGTTGTATGTATTTATTTATATACTTTTGTTGCTGGTGAGTACTGAGGACTTTTTTGTCCTTTTTCCTCTTATTGTTGTAATTGAGCTACATAGCCTTATTAATATATATTTCTACAGCTATCCTCTTGGACTTTTTACCAAGCCCCCTGCAGCCACACTAAGGCAGTGAGGAGGTGGCCCCCATGTTGGAGGTTTCCTGTGCGACCCCTTGGTGGTTCATTGGGTAGGTATGTGCGATTCTTAGTTGATACTATTTCCATCTTGACTGGGACCTATTGATTGGGTGTTATTGTCTAGTTTCCATGCACTTCTGTTGGTTTGCATGACGTTGCTTCATGTATTTTTGTATATTCTGTACACTTTATCACATTACTTTTAAATTTCCTTTTGTAGAATTACAACCTACTATATCCCCTGAAGAAGCCAATGTATTGGCGAAACTAGTAGGGATTTCAATAATTCCTCCATTCACTGGTTGTAATATATCTGTATATGCTCCTATATGTATCTTTACTGTAAATGAAATGCATTTACTTTTAAAAGAATTTTTGTAATAAAATTAATTTTAATAATCTGTTTTGTTGTAAAAATTTGGGCACCGCAATAATCCTACCATTCCATCCACTTATTGGGATGAGGTGCCTTATCTAATTAAAGACACACACACACACACCACCAGCTCCACTTTTTTCCCCACTGTTTAACTTCAGGTATGGGGGTGCCACCTGTGCTTGTCAAGACCTTTGGAGTCTCCAACTCGTTCATGCTCCCCTTTAGAACTACAACCTTACATGCACCCTTTCTCATTCAGGAGAGGTATGGCTTTGACTCCCCTCTCGCTTGCTCGATAGTTGCAGTGCTAAACAGGAGAGCGTGCGCACTTGAGAGTCCGGCGTGACTCCATTGGTCCCATTGAGCACAGGGTGCACCCCCTTACCAAAAGTCGACCAGGGCAGCTGGGGTACAGTTAGCAGAGAAACAAAAAAAGCAAGAGCATGTGTGTCATAAGCATCCAGTTTAATTGGCGATGGTAATATTATTCTAAGTATCTGTAACCTTTTGTTGTCTTTTATGTCCCAAGCTCACAATTGGTATTGGAAATTGGTTTGTTGCACTGTTAGTATCATTTTACTTGAATAGACTATCTCCTGAAATTAACCCCCCCCCCCCATCTTCTCAGTCTCCCCACTGCATTAAGCCGGCCATATACGATTTGATTCGCAGCTGGTTCAGCAGGGACCGGCCATGTATGGGCAGGTTGAATGTACCAAAGTCGATCGTTCAACTTGGGTACAACCAGCCTGTCGGATTTTAAATGTGTTTTATTGCATGTGGCTATTATAGCCGCTACCAGTTATTGCTGTGTTCTCCCTGTGGGGGGAGGGGGGGCATCCGTGGTGGGTTTCACCCATCAACATGGGGAATCGAGCGACTTTCTTTCCTGCAACCACAGAAAATAGCTCAGTCTCTATGAGCAGCTTTACTCGTGGAGCAGGGCTTCTGGGTATGGAGAAAAATGTAACCCTTTCCCCACGTGACAGTGCTTGGACCTAAGTAGCCGATTTTCAGGACCAGTGTAGCATGAGTTGTGTGTGTTTGTGATGTTATACACACCAAAGCTTAACACGGGGTAGACTTTTGCAGCTGAGAAGCCATAAAGAACCTTAGATTCATTAGCACACCTTGCTGAGAAGATAGTGGACTAAGATTGTCACTTTGCCTGAATAGGCTCTTTATATACATTCAAATATGTTGCTTTATTACTGCACTCTTATGTTAACACACTAATGCTGACCATGGCACTACATTTAGATCAAGCTACTACAGCCTGTAAAAGATGATTAATAATTTCCTTTTTGGTGGGCAGTGACTCCAGTCTTTACCCTTTTGCAGAGGCAAGACCATCTCTGGTATATAACCCTTTTAGATTTTCTGGATTCCACAATTCTCCCTCCCCCACACTCTGGGTAGTGGTTCAAGCCAATGGTCTCTGTCACTAGAGGACTATGTTACTATAGACCTCCTTGGTCTAGCACAGGGATATGCAATTAGCAGACCTCCAGCTGTAGCAGAACTACAAGTCCCATGAGGCATAGCAAGTCCCTGACAGCCACAAGCATGACATCCAGAGGCATGATGGGACTTGTAGTTTTGCAACAGCTAGAGGTCCGCTAATTGCATATCCCTGGTCTAGCACATGGTCGCTTGAAGACAAAAATTAACTATTGTATGTTTGCACAGTATGTGTGTGTAAAAATGATCATATCGTAATGCATGCAACCTTATATAGTACATGCATGTATTGTGTCCATGATTGCAATGTTTTGAATGAATGTGTTAGAAAATGTTTATATTGTATATAAACATGAATATGTACAGTAAGGTACACTTACAATATCACACTGGTTACATTCCGAATCTGATTGTTTTTATTTTGTAAATGCATGACTTCTATCCACTATCACTTTTTTAAATTCAGCGCAGCACTTTCTAGGTAAATCCTCTTACTGTGGATTTGAATTTCTATAGACTGCTGTCTGCCTTGAGGTATTGTGTGTCGTCTCTGAACTGCAGTGGCCTCTCCTGCATAATAACCATTTCACACAGCAGTAGCCAGCTTCAGTACCGCAATATTTGTATGAGGTGCAGATGTTTTCTAGCTGCTGCTTTTGCAGACAGGAGATTTTGAAATTAAGATGGCTTTTCCTTATTTTCATCATCGGTGAGTGTGGTGTTTTCTAGCATTGTGTTGGAATTTTGCCTATTGCTTTTTTTTTTTTTTTTTTTTTTTTTTTTTTTTATTGTACCATCTAGCTATTCGGCAGATGCTTGTAATCATACCTTGAACCTTGCTGCTTTTCTTTCCCTTGCATTTTGATGACAGGTGTAATGTATTGTTTTTGGTATCCAGTTAATGCTCTGGGTTTATGTATTTCCATATTCAGCATTTAATTTATATGTATGTGCCACAAAATATATATTTTTTTTATAGGTGTAATATTTTCTTTTATACTTTTTTTTTTTTTCCTTCAGTTTTTTTTTTTTTTTTGTAATTTTTTTTTTTTGTATTTCATGGGTTTTCTGTTTTGAATAGCTTTGTTTTTATTGGGGTCACTTACTCAATAAAATCTGTTCTGAGCACACGCTGTCTTTTCATAACATTCAATTCACCATTGCATAAGCTTTGTATTTGTACTACTGGATTATGTACTGCTTGTGTTAATTTGCATAATGTTCTGCCATTATCTCTGTGCTATTATTTAGTTCATATTTGGTGATTTTTCTAATTCCCTAAGTAACATTGCCATGGTAACAGTCCCAAAGCTGCACAATGTAGGCATGTGCATCAATACACAAAGGATGGATGCATTTACAGGTATGAAGGCTGAAAGATCAAATATTTGCCTTTTTTTTTTCTTAAATCATGATAAATACAATTGCGCCCACACAACCCCAAATGCAAAAGCATTACTTTTATATTTAAAACATTTGATTGCAATTTTGTGTTTTAGGAAAAATGTCTAACTGTGCGTCTTTGAATTGGTTTACTGTACAACCTTAATAATCTCAGTATGTCTTGGGTATCTATTGGGTGTGTTTTTTTTTGAGATGGTATGCTGATCATTATGCAGATCAATTCCTATTGGTACTGACCTTACAATACATATAAATAACTGCTGTGGGTCTTAAATTGATGGTTTTATGAAATATATACTGAATAAAATACTCCTCTTACCCTTTCCCACAGCATTTTCAGTTGGCTTTGATTGACTGTAATCCCTGCACTTTGTCCAAAGCTGAAAGTAAGTGTCATTTTTATGTTTTTTAAATCCTTTTGTGTTTGAGGCCATTCTGATAAGAACATACTCTTTTTCAATTGTTCTACTCATCTGTTCAGTGATGGTGAATTGCAATTCTGCCATCTCTTTTTATTCGCATCCTCCTAAAGCAAACTACTTTTATTTTTCCTCACTATTGGGAAGGTACCACCCAGAGGAGGCATAGTTGGAATGTATCCGTTCTACAAATTCTGTTTTAACTTTTATTATATTTAGATGCAAAAATATAAAGTAGAGAGAATGTGGATTTGCATTTATTAAACGGAAGGAAGGGTCCTTTAAACAGAGGATCACCTCAGCTATCGGTCTCTCCTATATCTTTCCTCTGTTTCCCAAAAGAGGTTTAAAATTGTGTGTTTTTTTTTTTTTTTCTCTCCCCTCACTACTTTTGCAAATCTGTTACATATAAAGAGAGTAAGAACCCCAGTAGTTTGAAAATCTTTATATTAAAGCTAGACTCTGATTCAAAAACTTTTATTAATTTTGATGGGTCTACCTCTGCTAATTTTGTAAACAATGTGTGAATTGCGTCCAACGTGCTTTAAAATCTTCTCTGTACATAAAAATGCATGGCATTTTGTGAATGGCTAGGGATAGGGGCAAATAAGTGGGGAAAAATGGCACTAGCGCTTCAGACCAGCAGCTCTAATATCCAGAGAAACCCAGGTACAGTGGGGGCTGTACTATCTAGCAGATTGTTTGTTTTGTTTTTTTTAACAGAAATGTTTTTATTTGTCTCCAAAAGGAGAGATTTAAACATACAAAACAAAATAAAAAAAATGTACATATCACCAAGTGCTGCTACATAGAGTACATTGTCACAGTGAACATTGTCAAATCAGAGAATTACAAACCTCATATTATGTTATTGCTTATACTTCCTACTATCTATAAGTGATTACATCAGGGAAAAGAAAAAAACGTAACTTCATGGTTTATACAGGGTGTCAATCATATCTCCTACCTAAGAATACCCTCAAGTAACTAGTCAGAATCATGCTTTTATCTATTTGCCAGTATATCTGAGTATTAGACTATGAAGGATCAAGGAGTTGGGGGGGGGGGGGAGAGGGGGACGGAGAGGACAGGGGGGAAGGGTGAGAGAAAAAGAGGAAAGAAGGAAGGAATCAGGGAGGAGGAGAAGGGGGCACATCCTATGCTAGTTCGTCAAATATCCTGTCGGTCTCGTCAGACTCATTATTTAGACCATGCTCCCCAAATTTTAAAATATTTCTTAGGGCACGTGCGGTTAATATATGTGAGTTTGTAAAGTGTTAATGTGGAATTCACTAGGGCCTTCCATTGGGAAATCGTAGGGGGGTCAGATTGTTTCCATTTCATTAGGATAGCTTTCCTTGCATAAAATGAGGTTGTGGAATACGAACAATCTTTTGTGTGTATTAGAGATAAGATTATCGCATACTCCAAGAAGTAAGACAATTGGATTAATTTGTATATGTAGGTTGCCTACCGAGTTGATAACATCTACCACTCCCAACCAAAACTGCTGTATAATAGGGCAGGACCAAACAACATGTATAAAGGTACCTAATTCCCTCTTGCACTTCGGGCATCTATCTGATTGTGTCGGGTATATTCTAGACAATCTCTGCGGTGTGTAATACACTCTATGAAGGAATTTGAGCTGAATATATCTATCCCTTGCTGACACCATAAGGGGAATGTACTGTTGTATTCCCTCCTCCCAATCATCGGCAGCAAGGGCAGGTCCATTTTCCACTTGTCATAGAGCTTGGTCCCTCCACCCGGTTCCTCACTCATTATCCTAAAGTATAGGGAAGATAGAATGCGATCTATGTGTCTAGAAATTAGGAAGGTCTCTACCCCATGCGACTGTAAAGTAACTCCTGCAGGGTATTGTGCCTGTACTGCGGGTCGCAGTTGCAAGTATCAGAAAAACATTTTCGAGGGAAGTTGGAAGTTATTCTTTAGTGTATCGTAAGGGATGATCTTACCCCCTGATATTATTTGTTGTATGATCTTAACTCCGTATCCTGCCCATAAGGCCGGGTCTGGGACTGTTTGGAGATGTTTTAGTTTTGGGTTACCCCATAATGGAGTATATGGGGAAATGGTATTTCCTCCAGTAAGTTTCTTCGACATCTGTTCCCAAACTCCAACCGTCGTCCGCATTGAAATTGTCATGTTCGGGTGTGCCCTAGGTCCCCTGAACACTTGATTACTCAAAGCTGAGTAAGATCCCAGTATGGCAGCTTCAAGATTGACTGCTGGGTTATACTTTGGTTGGGAAAACCACCAGCGGATGGTTACAACAACTGCCGCCCAGTAATATTTCTTAAAACAAGGGAGCGCCAAACCCCCCAGTGACAAGGGAAGCTGCAAGGTGGTTCGGGCGACTCTAGGGGCCAATCCCCCCCATACAAATGTGTTCACTACTTGATCCAGCTTAACAAAGAATGAGTTAAGAATTGGCACAGGGGTGTTGTGGAAGACATAGAGGAACTTGGGAAGAAACGTCATCTTCATAAGATTGATTCTTCCCACCGGTGAGAGGGGAAAAGATTTCCAAGCCTGACATCGGGCGTTAAGTTGGTGAAGGACCGGGTATACATTGTCTATTGGGTATAAAGATGGTGTCCGTTGGACTTCAATCCCCAAATATTTGAACTTAGTTACCATAACTAATGGGGTCGAGGGATCTATAGAGGGTGGGGTCGGAAAATATAATTGAGTTAGACCAGTTGATCCGAATGCCTGAGAAGGAACCATAATTAATAATATCCAGAGCCGCCAACAAGGAGGCAGATGCATCTGGCAGGTACAACAATGCGTCATCGGCATATAATGAAAGCCTCTCAGTCAGTGGACCAATCGTTATTCCCCCAACCTCTGGGAATGCTCTAAGTAGGATGGCCAGGGGTTCAATCACCAAAGCAAATAGTCCAGGGGACAGTGGGCACCCCTGTATGGTTCCTCTGCCTAAAGAGAAGGGGGAAGAAAGTATTCTGTTTGTATACAGGAGCCTTATCCAGGAGATAAACTTAGGACCAAAATTAAAACGTTCAAGCACCTGCCATAAAAACTCCCACTCTACCGAGTTGAAGGTCTTCTCGGCGTCAAGAGAGGCCACCACACCCGAGGAGTTCGTTTTTTCTGCATGGGATATGTTAGTATAAAGTCGACGCAAATTAATGTCGGTGCCTTTGCCCGGCATGAAGCCCGTCTGGTTGCCATGAATTATAGAGAGGATGACCGAATTAAGCCTGTTTTGCTCTGTTTTGCTAATATTTTGGTAGTTATCTTGGCATCTACATTTAAAGGGGTTGTAAAGGTAAAAATTTTTTCACCTTAATGCATTCTATGCATTAAGGTGAAAAAACTTCTGACAGAACCGCCGCCCCCAGCCCCCCCGTTTTACTTACCTGACGCCTCGAAAGTCAGCTTCGCGTTCCCGACATCTGTTCCTCCGCTCACCCTGGCCGCTGATTGGCTGCAGTGGATGGATTGAAAGCAGCGCAGCCATTGGCTCGCGCTGCTGTCAATCACATCCGATGACGCGGCGCGCCGGGGGGCGGGGCCGAGTGATACAGCGAGCGGCTATAGCCGCCGGCTGTATCACGGGAGCGCGCCCGCAAGCACTCACCACCGTGCGAGGGAGCTCGCATTAAGGTGGTGAATGCTTGCGGGGAGGAGCTGAAACAGCCGCCGAGGGACCCCAGAAGACGAGGTTCGGGGCCACTCTGTGCAGAACGAGCTGCACAGTGAAGGTAAGTATAACATGTTTGTTATTTTAAAAAAAAAAAAAAAACACCTTTACAAACACTTTAAGAGCAATATGGGGCGGTATGAGGCACATGATGTAGGGTCTTTATTAGGTTTGGCCATGACCACAATCACTGCCTCCGACATAGAGGGAGGGAGGCAACCCTCTTGCAGCATTTGTAGGAGCTGGTTGTGATATTTGGGGACAATAAGTTCACTGTTTGTCTTATAAAATTCTGCTGGTAGACCGTCCGGCCCCGGGGCTTTTGCTGGTTGGAGTGATGCCACAGCCGCCTGGACCTCCTTGACCGTGATTGGGGCGTCTAGCGCATTGCGGGCCTCTTCTGAGAGTTGTGGGAATTGTATTTGGTCTAGAAAGGTCTGCAGGTGTTCTCTAGTAAAGGTGGCCTTGGAGGTATAATGATGTTCATAATACCTTGCAAATTGCTCATTTATACCAATGGGATCAGAACGGAGCACACCCTGATCATCCCTTATATGAGTGATATGCAATGAGGAGGAACGTTCCCTGGCCAGCCATGCTAATAATCTACCTGTCTTTTCTCCTTGCTCAAAAATTCGTTGAGACTGAGCAATCAACTGTTTTTTTGTGGTCTCAATCCTCAGAGAGATTTCCCTATGTAAAGATTGAATAGCTTCATAGGTCAGTATGTCGTTAGTGTGGACATAACTGTTTTCTAATAGGAGAACCCTCTTCTCTGCTTCCTCTAATGCCAACCTCGTGGATTTTCTGACCTTCCCAATCGCCGTTTTATATTGCCCTCAGGTGTATGCCTTGAAAGCATCCCATAGAATCTGTTGGGAGACCGTATCCTCATTGAGCGCCCAATAGACTCCCAGCTCTCCCTCCACCAGGGGGACCACCCTCTCATCCGTAATCCAATATCCTGAGAGACGCCAAAGTGCATTGCTCATCGGCGAGTCTGTTTGAATTTTAAGTAGGAGGGGTGCATGATCCGATATGCCACGCAGCAAGATCTCAACCTCCTGAATCCGGGAGAGCAGGGAGTCAGTAGTGTAAATCAGGTCAATCCTAGAGAAAGATGCACATGTGGCTGAGTGACAGGTATATTGCTTTCTATCTGGGTGTCTCATTCTCCACACATCATTAAACCCATAATTGTCCGCCCATTGTGATAAAGGGGATATACCAGTGGGACCCATATTGAGTCTATCTGATACCGCGTTAGGGGTCATATTAAAATCTCCAGCTAAGATAACTCCGGCCGATGGATATTGTGCTATTATTAAAGTGATCCTTTTAAGGATATCTATAGTGGCTGGAGGAGGAATATATATACCCACTATCAATAGCTCCAATCTATCACACATTGCATGAAGGGCTACATATCTCCCATCCGGATACAAATGAAGATCCAGTAAAGTAAACCCAAGCGATTTATGGACCAGGACACTGACCCCCCTCGAGTAAGATGAATAAGTGGAGTGGTAGTATGCACCAACCCACGACTTCCGGAGGGCCAGCGTCCTGCTCCCGACCAAATGGGTCTCCTGGAGTACACATATATGTGGGTTGTATTGTTTCAAAAAATTGAATACCAAAGATCTCTTAATTTTAGAATTTAAGCCCTGAACATTCCAAGACAAAATAGTCAGGGAAGACATTGACTTTTTGTAGTGAATATTGGAGGGCAGCAAGTTACCGACATCAGAATCTGACAGATTATAAGCATATTCAAGCATATCATATCTTTATGCATTAATTTTATGGAATCATCAGAGAGGTCTCTCTCGCCATCTAGTGGAAAGATATCCAGACCACATTGACCCCTGGTGTAGAATAGATAGGTACTATGATTAGCATACATGCAGCAGCAGCAGAAAGAAAATAAAAAAGAAAGTTCCAACAGGGAGCAAAAACACGTGCTCCAACTCCATCCAAACCCCCCCCCCCCCACCCCGCACCACCCCCCCGAACTTTGGTGTGCTTCTTTCCCAAAAACTGTCATGGCAACTGCCAAATGGGGAGATGAACAAAAAAGGACACCCGAGTGTCACAGTACATGCAGTGTAACCTCCAGCATTATGAGGATCAACGTTCCCTGCAGAATATGAAGCAAGAGTATGAGTCTCCCAGAGGTCAAATAAATCCCTCCGGGGGTACAAACTTAAAGAGGCATAAGCCTTGTGCCAACTTGAAAATTCAAAAGTAACTCGATTCCCTCCTTTCCTAACTGTCTGACATTTGCCAGTAAAAAAACTACTAAATGTAGTATACAGGTAGTCATACTCGGAAGGTCTGGATGCCTTCAACTGGAATTTAGGAGAAGCGTGAAGCCATGGCTATCAGTCCCCCTTCTCCATCCTCAAATTATAAGGGGGGGGGGGGGGGGAGAGAAAGACAAGGTATCCTTTCAATCCCTGTCAGCGTCAGTGTCCAGAAAGGTCCTGGAAGCAATGAGAGAATAAACACAGGGTAATTCAAGCACACCCCACAGCTGTGGGGGGTTATCCATGCCTGGGCAGTGACTCCAGCCAGTCCGATGCTTCTTCAGGAGAGGTAAAGAATTGCACCGTCTCGCCATCTTGGACTCGCAGCCTGGCCGGGAACAACATGCTATACTTTATTTTCCTATTACGCAAATTAAGCTTCACCTGATCAAATGAGCGGTGTTGTTTTTGGGTGTCGATCGAGAAGTCTGGGAAAATCATCAATTTCGCCCCTTCATACCTCAGTTGATTCACTTTCCTTGACTCACGGATAACTAAGTCTCGATCCCTAAAGTTCAATAGCTTAAGAATGAACGTGCGTGGAGGAGCTCCCGGGGGCCCCCGGGCAGCAGGCATTCTGTGTGCCCCCTCCACCACAAAGAAATCAGAAAATGATGCTTGGGGTAAAAGAGTACGCAGAAGGTGTTCTGTGAAGGCTGCGGGGTCCGCTCCTTCAGCCCCCTCAGGAAGTCCCACCACACGTAGGTTATTCCTCCTATTTCTATTTTCTGCATCCTCTGCTCGTGTCTCCAGGGTTTTAACTTTCGTTTGCAGCGTGCGGAGTGAGACTGTGTGCTCCTGCAGCATGTCTTCTGCATCACCCACACGGCGCTCAGCTTCAGTGAGGCGGGAGCGGAAAGTATCCATGTCCCTTCTGATGAGACTTATATCGAGCTGCATCTGCTCGATCTTCCCTGTGAGGGTTGATTGGCAATTAGTGTTTACCTGCATGAGGGCCTCAAAGTTGGATTGCTCCTTCTCTGCAGGATCCGTCTCAATATCCTCATGCTGCGACGCCATATTGGAGTCAGTGGTGGGAGCGGAGCGCCGTACAGTGGTAGTTAAAGCCGTTTTATGGGACTTTTGGGTGGAAAGGGATCCCTTCCCTTTTGTCATACCTTCCTCCGCCGTCAGAGCAGCCTCGCCGGTCTGTGTAGAATCGCCGATCTGCAGGGAAGGAGTATTTTAAGCCGGAGACTGAGCGGAGCTCTCTCACTGCACGTCTGCTCCGGTCTCCATCTTGGACACGCCGCCATCTAGCAGATATTTAGACCCCTTTCACACTGAGGCGCTTTGCAAGCGCTATAGCGTTAAAAATAGCGCCTGCAAAGCGCTCTGAAACAGGGGCTTAATTCACTCCAGTGTGAAAGGCCGAGGGCTTTCACACTGGAGCGGTGCGCTGGCAGGGCATCAGGAAAAGTCCTGCCAGCAGCTTCTTTGGAGCGGTGAACTCACCGCTCCTAAAGCGCCCCTGCCTATTGAAATCAATGGGCAGCGCTTTGCGGGCAGTTTTAACCCTTTTTCGGCCGCTAGCGGGGTTAAAAGCGCCCCGCTAGCGGCCAAATAGTACCGCCAAAACGACGGTAAAGCGCTGCAAAAAATAGCGGCGTTTTACCGACGACGCCCGGGGCGGCTCAGTGTGAAAGGGCTCTTAGTGTTGGTTTTAGAGCTCAACCATAATGGTTGCAGGCAGCTATGCGCCTCTACTTGTGTAAAGCGGTTCACAGATGTTCGTTCCTGAATGTACTTAATCTGTGTGCAAGTATCAGTGCTTACCTATGTGCAGCTACTTGCAACAATTCATGTCTATGGCTGGCTGTGCAGAGCACCAGGAACTCCCAAGCACCAATATATGATGGTTTGTTTGCACTGTATTGCAAAATGCACTGCTGTGCAAATAACTGGAATACTGTGAAGTGATCCAGATGTTTATTACAACTTGGCAGAGTTAACATTTCTTTACATATCATAATTTACAAAAATCTATATGCCAGAAATTCTACTTTAAGCCGGATACACACTAACAGTTTTTTTTTCACGCAAGATAGTGGGTTGCACATAAAAAAATTGACAGCTCTGGTCAGTGCCGCTGTACACACGCCGCCGACAGAACGCTCCAATCAGCGCTCTCTGCCATTGGCTGGGAGCGCTGATCGGGAGTCGATCGGCCGCTGGTTTTCCAGCATGAGCGGCCAGCTTCTATTAGACAGACCGACATACACACGGGCTGAATGTCAGCTTTTTTTTTGTTTTGTTTTTTTGAACTGTGTACGGGTCTTTAAGCTGTGTCTCCAGCCCAGACTTTTACGTCCTATTGTCTGGGAAGGTGTAAAAGGTTTTCATTATGGGCTATGTATCCACTGCGGAGGTCTTCCTCCTCTTATTGTCCTTGTAGCAGTTGCCACCAGGACAGAAAGTGATTGCCAATTAACAATGTTACCATTGTCTCTGAAACGAGGATTGACTAGAACTCCTCCAGTGGAGGCTAAACAAGTATCCGAATTTAACATCTGCCTCCCCCTCACACACACACACTTTAGTAGTTAATCAGGTTTCAGCTGCACTTTGCTAGTGCATATTAAAAAGAAAAAATGAAAACGATAAGTTCACCTTTGGAACATGTTGCATGTTTCACCCATTTTTAACCTGTTCAAGTATCTGCACCCCGAGTGGCTGATCTCCCCCTTCCTGTGACAGCGGACCGGGGACCTTCTCCGCGCACCCTCTGTCACAATTTGCAAACTGCACCACTGTGCGGGGCTCCACCCACACGGCCTTAACATTCATTTACAGTTTTCTGTGAATGGATAGATTACAAGTACCATCAACCATTGCGGCTGATGGATTGTAGTTCTCAATGAACTGTGAGGTGCAATGCTCGTAGGATGCCTGAGCTCATTTTTATTGCAAGAATCAGGTTAAATTTGAGCCTTCTATGGCAGCCTTTAGAGGTTGCTGTCAGGAAGAATGATTGAATGCAGATATATTACTAGTGTAGCAGACAATGAGTTGGTCATGGTACTGTATACCTTTCTTTTTCTGGGTGAGATATTAAAGGTCTTTATAGGGTTTTCAGTCCTGCAGTGCTCAGGTTGTGGGTTTAATATGCTCCGATAGCCATTATTAGCATAAAGCTAGTATGTTCTCCTTGGTTTTCTTTTGTGTTTGCTGGTTCTGTTCCACAAGGTAAAAACCTACTGGTTATTTAGGGGCTTAAGCTCAAACTAGTGTTACAGTAAAGTAACGTGAATGTGGTATCTACATTACGTTGTAGGCTCCTTCAGGAGAAGGGGGTGACGTGGATGGTTTGGTATTCCTCAAAGAACTATGGAAATTTGTTAAAACTGTGTACATTGGTAAAATAACTAGTTAACAGGAGAGTACTAACTAACCAGATTGAAACTGGTGACTAATAGAGCCACCAGCTACTCAAATTAATATTACTGTTTTTTGTGATTGGGGGGGGGGGGGGGGGGAGGAATGCATGGATGTAAGATGTGCAGAGGAATTTATTTTTTTTTCTCCTCTTCTGTTTTCAGTTCAGTTTCACATTGCTCACTTGTACGAAACACAGGTAAGTCTTTTGCTCATTAAAGCAAACTTGGCAGAAGGGCGTTTAACTGACACATCAAAGACTCCCATCCAGTGTTGGAGGCCAACACTGTGCCGCTTGCCAGAGCAGTGATTGTTCCAGAACAAGCCCTTAATTGTTGACCGCACCTCAGTGAAGACCAGTGCACCAAGACTTGCACTGTTTTTGGGAGGAGGACAGTGACAGCTGTGAGTGCTCAATGAAAGCCCCAGCTGTGATGGATCATTTATTCTGATCGGTCCTATTAATAGTGACTTTTCCTATACAGCCATTTTTTTTTTTTATCAATTGGCTTTATATTTTAATAAACACCTTCGTTCACATTAGTGACTGTCAGTTTAGTTTATTCTTGCTAGTAGCTTCCATTCTTTCTTTACTTCCTTTCCCCTATATGTGGAGCAGCATGCAGTTCTCCTGTTTGCCTGAATACCAGATTTCGTATCTGTCAAAGCTTCCCCACTTGCTCCCTTCTGCCTCCCATAAAATTTTTTTTGGTCCATCACTATCAGTCTGCCTTGGTTGAGTTGTGCCATTTGACTTAAAGTACATGTTTTATTTCAGGTTTGATTTAACCGCTAGCTTCTCAAGCCAATTCTGTGGAAATCTGCATTTTTTTTTTGGGCTACAAAATTACTTAGAACCCCCAAACATATATATATTTTTTTTTAAGCGGGCCTTAGAGAAGAGAATAAAATGGTGGGCGTTGCAATTTTTTATGCCACAGGGTAGTAGCGCCGCAGTTTTTTAACCACTTCAGCCCTGGAAGGATTTTCCCCCTTAATGACCAGCCCATTTTTTGCAATACGGCACTGCATTGCTTTTACTGACAATTGCACGGTCGTGCAACACTGTACCCAAACAAATTGACACCCTTTTTTACTCACAAATAGAGCTTTCTTTTCGTGGTATTTGATCACCTCTGCGGTTTTATTTTTTGTGCTATAAACAAAAAAAAACGACGTTTTTTAAAAAAAAAAACTATATATTTTTTTACTTTCTGCTATAATGCATATCCAAAAAGAAAATTGAAAAAAACAAATGTATTCATCAGTTTAGGGGGGCACTAGGGGGCGATCAAGGAGTTAAGTGTGTTCTAACTGTAAGGGGGATGGGCTTACTGGAACATGACTGAGATCACTGTTCCCAATCACTGGGAACAGTAGATCTGTCATGTCACTAGGCAGAATGGGGAATCGCCTTGTTTACATTCCCCGTTCTGCCTCTCCTCACCGTGATCGCGGGTAGCCGACACACTGATGAATTTTTGTGACGACAAACACAATAAAATACCCAACATAGATGTAACACCGCTCCAGGTTGGTCCGTTTCCAGTTGCCCATTTAATCGAGGTGCTGGTCCGGTTCACAGCCAAGACAATAGAGGAAAACTACACTCTACCATGCAGAAGATTCCAAAACTTTCTTGTAGACATCCATAGGTAAAAACATCACATCCCACAAAGGCAGAGTACAAACATTGATTCGTTTCTCGCTAAAGAGCGCTTTGTCATAACGAATACCAAATTAATACCCATAAAATGTTATACCAAGTAAATAGATACCAAAACATATACTACAGTACTTTAAACTATCCATAAAAGCCTTTACACAGGTTACCACAAAGATCCAGCCCTAGATGTATTGCTCTTGCGCTGACATTCTTGGTCATAGCTCATGTGTGGTGCGATCGCTGTTTACATATGCGTCCGGGATCGATGCGTATGAGTGCGGAGACTCAAAAATGTTTTATATATATTTATTTTTACATTATTTTGAATAATTTTTTTTATGACTTTTATTGCTATCACAACGAATGAACAACATCCCTTGTGATAGCTTGGGCCGTGTTAGGTCCTGTTTATGGAGAGATCTGTGGTCTATTAGATCCCAGATTTTTCCTCTGACCTCCAGAACAGCAGATCAAATTAAGATCTGTTTTAACCTGCTGCTTCACAAGCTGGCAACTTGCAATTCGAAACTGGAAGTGACGAAATCCTTGTTTCTTATGGTTTCTGATATCACACAGTGGGAGGAACAACATCAGCTGCTCTTACTGAGTCCGGAAAAGCCGATGCTGCCGGTCTCTTCTTTACCAGGGTCCCCAATCAGATGGGAGAACTTGGTAAAGGTGGTGGGAGGGGGGTACGACCCCATTCCACCACCTGTAAAATCCAGCTGTTTAGCCGCTAGGATTACTTTTACTGTGTAAGGAATCGCCTCCTGAAAAAATAATGGGATCATGGTTGTAGCCTCAACCATTAAAATATATAACCGCTTCAATACCAGGATGTATATGTACGCTGTTAAGTAGCATACATGTGCAAACTGCATCAGCTATGGAATTCATATATTGCTGCATTGACTCCGCATTCATATTGCTTTTCTTAAACATCTTAATTTCTTTCAACAGAGAAAGTACCACGCTGCAAAAGAAGCATATGAGCAACTTCTGCAGACGGAAAACCTTCCTACACAAGTAAAGGCTACTGTTCTACAACAGCTAGGTGAGAACTGAACGTTCTACTTTATGGAAATGTTTATTCCACAGTGAGAGGAAAGTTCTGTCTGTGTCCCTGTTTCGGATAGAATGGTTTATTTGGTAATTTCGTAAAAATTAAATAGAGAAATTTTAATCAAGTGCTTATTTATGCTAAATTTTTATCCTTGACATGTGAACACAATATGAAGTCCAGATAATCTATTTTCACAAGTCTTTCAAAATTGGGACTTTTGGCAGACATTTTAAAACCCTCAACCATCTAATATGCAGGGTGTTGTACTGAGCTGAATGATTCTGTACAAACTTCACATTTTCTATGCACTACATTTGTGGCGCAATATTTTACTCTTATTGCCCTCTCCTTCATCCAGGGCTCATATGACCATAGCCTTGTAGGGATAATAGTTTCCTATGTTGGCAAAGTATTAAGGGCTTAACTTGTGCTTTACCGCAATGCAATAGGGTGAAGCCAGCCTTCAACTTACTTGACTGTAATCTTTTCAAAGCATAGAAACGTTCAAAGGATAAGTTCACCTTTGTTACATGTTCCACCCGCTTTTTAGGGTGGAATATGTAACCTGCTCCAGCACCACATTCCACTGATCCCCTCCCTGTGACAGCAGCCGAGGGTTCCTCTCCCTGCTCCTAGTGAAAGTAGAGCGGCTATCTGGAGCTCCACCTACACAGCCACACCATTCATTCAGTTTCTTTCTAAATAATAAACTACAAATACCGTCAGCCACTGTGGAAGATGTACTTGTAGTTTGAATGAACTGTGGGTGGGCCGCTCCAGATGGTTTTACCCACTTTCTGACCAGGCCATTTTTTGTGATACTGCACCGCGTTGCTTTAACGGAGAGTGTACCCGAATACAATTGATGTCCTTTCTTTCCCACAAATAGAGCTTTCTTTTGGTGGCATTTGATCAGCTCTATGGTTTATTTTTTGCGATATAAGCAAAAAAAAATATTGAATAAACAATATTTTTTACTTTCTACTATAAAACAGTCCCAATAAAAAAAAATGTAAAAAATCAAATTTCTTCATCAGTTTAGGCCAATATGTATTCTGCTACATATTTTGGTTTAAAATCCCAATAAGAGTATATTGATTGGTTTGCGCGAAAGTTATCGCGTCTACAAAATATGGGATGGGTTTATGGCTTTTTTTTTTTTTTTTTTTTCTAGTAATGGCAGAGATTTTTAGCAGCAGACAAATGTGACACAAAGTGAAATTTTTTGGGGACCAATACAGTGATCAGTGCTAAAAAAAATTGCACTGATCACTGTATAAATGACACTGGCAGGAAAGGGGTTAACATCAGTGGCAATCAAAGGGTTAAGTGTCCCTGGGAGGTGCCAACTAACTGGGGCACCAATACACTGGAGGAAAAAAGATTGTTTCAGCTTAGCTGAAACTCAAGATCTCTCTTGCTCCCTGACAGATCAGCGGTTTGCCTTGTTTACATAGGAACACTGCTGCTCTATCTTCAAATGCACATTTGACATATATGGGTGTGTGAACTGTCATTTGTTTAAAAAAAAAAAATGCAGTTTCTAATCCAGTCACCGCTGTCGAATAATATACAAAACCCAAACTAGTTACTCAAAAGATTAATTTGGTCAGTGCTGTGCCTTTGAGTGAGGAAACTGCAGCATCCGGTCATCTCTTCTAATTGAAAAATGTAATGTGTTCAGTTTAGAGGCAGTAAAGCCTGACTGGCTTACTGTGCTGTTTTCTACTCCGTCCGAGTGCTGATGTATAGGGGATTACAAGGCGCCCAGACTAATGACAAATTGGGGTACAATAAAGTATGAAAACCTGATGATAGTACTTTTATTATTCTAGGATGGATGCATCACACTGTGGATCAGTTGGGAGATAAAGCCACAAAAGCCAGCTATGCCATCCAGTATCTTCAGAAATCATTAGAGGCCGATCCCAACTCTGGTCAGTCCTGGTATTTCCTTGGAAGGTAATCTTTACTTTGTTAAATGTTTTCAGCAATGTCATTTATAGTGTTAGGCTGTGCAAAGTGTTGGCGTTTGTATGTTTTACTATATATTGTGTACAGTTTATAACGAACTAGCACAAGTATGCCTGTCCCACAGAAGAAAAGGTTGAGGATTTAACAGACAAAATTGTCTTAGTGGGTTGCCGCCTGTTTAGGCCATAGATTAGTGCTGTAGGTCTGATAAGGGGCAGTATGTGCCAGGAGATGAGTGCAGATGGCATGTAGTATATGCAAAAAAGTGTGGAGGGTATGCTAGGAGGCAGTATATTCCGGAAGGAGAGTGTAGAGTGTATGACAGTAGGTAGTATGTGCAGGTAAAAAGTGCTAAAGGTATTTTGGGAAAAATGGTGGGTATGGACGGCTTGAGGATTTGTAGGAGAGGAGTGGGGAGGGTATCAGTGGCCATGATATGCAGCAGACATGTGGAGGGCAGGACAACAGTTGGCATGTACAGGCGGTCCTCGAGTTGCAAACATCAGACTTAAAAATGACTCATACTTACGGAGGGAGACAACAAGAAATGACAGGAAATCTTCCCCCTAGGAAGGGACTGTAAGCGTTATGGGAAAAAGTAGTCTTGACTGAAGCTTTATCACCAATCCTTCTTTCCACAACAACCCAAAATTTTCAAAATCCAATTGTCACAGGGACAGAAACTGAGGTGAAATCTTCTGCACAAGGGTACAGACCGCAAAACAAATGTTACAGAGCTGTAAATCCTTCCCTATGCTATCCAAAAAACATAATGTTTGGGTTTTTTTTACCTGGAGTTGTATTAAAAAATGTACCTGTTCCTACTTACATAACAAATCAACTTAAAGGAGTTGTATAGGCAGATTTTTTTTATCTTAATGCATTCTATTCAGATAAACCTTTTGCATGTAGCAGCCACCCCCTTACTTACCTGAGCCCCATCTCTCTCCAGCGATGTCCACAAATTACTAAGCCGTCCGGGACACTCCTAATTGGCTGAGTCACAGCAAAGGCGGTATTGGCTCCCGTGGCTGTCAGTCAATCAGAGGAGAGAGGGGGTGGGTTGGAGCTCCGTGTCTGAATGGACACGGAGCTGTGACTTGGCTCCAATGCCCCCATAAGAAGCTGCTGACTGGGGGGGCATAGGAGGGAGGGGCCAGGAGCAGCAAAGAGGGACCCGAGAAGGATGATCCTGGCTGCTCTCTGCAAAACACCAACTGCACAGAGGAGGCAAGTATAACATGATATTTTTTTTTAACCTGGGGACTGCCTGTACAGGAAAGGAGTGTGGAAGGTATGATAGGAGGCAATATATGCAAGAGAGAATTGCATAGCCATACAGATAAATGGGGGCAAAATATGTGCACCTTAATGTATTTATCACCCATTTATAAAACGGAGTGATTTAAACCAGCAGAATATTTGCTCGACTTGGGGGTGTGTTTTTTTTTTTTTTTTTCTTGATTTGTAATATCCAATTTTCATATCTTTTTTTATGCTAATAATCGAATTGAAGTGATTTTATATTCTTATCTTTTTTCTGTAAAGCCAGTTGTGTCACTTTAACCGCTTTTTCAATTTGGGTATCTTTACCTGAATTTTCTCCAAACCCCGGCCCGCGGGTGTGTTTTATCCAGCCCCTAGCTTGCCTAGACTCTGCCAACACAGCGCTGCCAATATGCTGGCTTTTAAAAGCAGCTGCTGTTATCGACAGTATATGTGTGGCAGGTCCAGGGCAAAAAGCTGCTCCCTGCACACCCTCCCGTGCTGCCAGAGGATTGGCTGCTGTGCTAAGCTGAAGATTGGCTGCTAGGAGGTAACGTCATCAGAGCAGCACCTCCTGGCTTCCCGCCTGCTGTTTGCCCGCTGCGTGTGTAGCAGTGGGCGGGAGTTGGGAGATGCAGAAGACCTGAAGTCGGCTCCTACAGTGGAGAAGTCGGCTTGTACAGCCAAGTGTCAAATGGGCATAAATCTGCACACATACATGTACAGGAGACTCTGCTGGGGACACTGGTAAGAGAAATCTGTGATGGGGGGCGCCGTGCAGAAGTTTTCGGCCCCCGATTACTTGTGTGGGGGACTGGCTGCTGACCTGCTAGGCTTCATGCCCTGTCTGATAAGGGATTTTTGGGGGGATCCCAGGCCTTTTTTAATTTTGCTGTGCGGTTCCCTATAGGCATGGATGGCGGTAGGGCCCCACACTGGCTTTTTTTGGTGGGGGGGACCCCACTGATAGCAGATAAGTCATGGTGGTTAAGGATGTGCTGGCCGCCTGCTCCTTAACCAGGATGACAGTTACTGGTTAAGGACGCTGGTGGCCACCCACTCCTTAACAACCAGTTAAAATCAAACACGTTCCTTAAATATCCCATGTCTGGAGCTCTACTTAACCGGTTCAATACAGGGCATTTTCACCCCCTTCCTTCCCAGGCCAATTTTTTATTTTTCAGCGCTGTTGCACTTTAAACGACAATTGCACGGTCGTGCGACGTTGTACCTAAAAAACATTGCCGTCCTTTTTTCCTCACAAATAGAGCTTTCTTTTGGTGGTATTTGATCATCTCTGCGGTTTTTATTTTTTGCGCTATAAACAAAAGAAGAGCAACAATTTTGAAAAAAACACAATATTTTTTACTTTTTGCTATAATATCACAATTTAAAAAAAAAAAAACAAATTTTTTCCTCTGTTTCGGCCGATACGTATTCTTCTACATATTTTTGGTTAAAAAAATCGCAATAAGCGTATATTGGTTTGCGCAAAAGTTATAGTGTCTACAAAATACGGGATAGATTTATGGCATTTAAAAAAAAAAAATATTTATTTTTTTTTTACTAGTAATAGCGGCGATCACGATTTGTTTTCGTGACTGCGACATTATGGCGGACACATCGGACACTTTTGACACGTTTTTGGGACCATTCACATTTATACAGCGATCAATGCTATAAAATTGCATTGATTACTGTGTAAATGTGACAGGCAGGGAAGGGGTTAACCACTAGGGGGAAACAAGGGGTTAATTATGTTTCCTAGGGAATGATTCTAACTGTAGGGGGTGGGGATGTACAAGGGGAGGAGACCGAACAGTGTTCCGCTGTACTGGGAACACAGATCGGTCTCCTCTCAACTGACAGGACGTGGATCTGTGTGTTTACACACACAGATCCACGGTTCGGCCTGGTTAACGGGCAATCGCGGCTGCCGGGCACACGCACCGGGTCCCGAGCAACGCGGCGGCCGGGAAGCCCAGGCCGTCATATGAGGTCCACCCAAGGATGGGAGATCCCATCTGTGGACGTCATTTGACAATGGCCGGGTAGTGAAGTGGTTAAAGTAGAGCTTTAGGCAAAACCTTTTTTTTTTTTTTTTAAATTTTTTTTTTTTTATGATGGCGCAAGGGAGGGGATATTTATTATAGCAAAAAGTAAAAAATATAGTTTTTTTTTTTTTCCAAAATTGTCACTTTTTTTGCTTATAGCTCAAAAAATACAAATCGCAGAGGTGATCAAATACCACCAAAAGAAAGCTCTATTTGTGTAAAAAAAAAAAAAAGACATCAATTTTGTTTTTGTATAGGGTCGCACGACAGCGCAAATGTCAGTTAAAACGACGCAGTGCCAAATCGCAAAAATGGCCTAGTCATTGAGGGGCCAAATCTTCCGGGGCTAAAGTGGTTAAAGCGGTAGCAAACTGCAGTTGAAGGGAAAAAAAAAAACTCTGCAAGGCAATGTCATAATGTGCTAGTATGCATCACATACTAGTACATTATGAGAGACTTCCCTCAAAACAAAGCCCTCCAGCACTGTGCTGTCACCGCTGAGAAGAAGGTCTCCGTCTTCCTTCTGGGTTTGCGGCCTCCTGCTACATGTGTGGCCGTAGGCGCGATGTTACTCCCGCACAGGAGCCGCCATGTAAACCATGAGCTCTGAAGGTCCTGCCCTGTATTTCAGACCTTCAGAGCGCATGTGCTCTGAATATATCCTAAACTGTGCAAGTTTAGGAGATATTCACAGTACCTATAGGTAAACCTTATTATAGGCTTACCTGTAGGTAAAAGCGGTAGAACAGAGTTTACTCTGTTAATAATAACTAATAACTCCTGGTACTTGGAATGCAAGATGATTGCATTTGATTTCTGTATTGCACCTCATCGGCACAGCATCAGTATACAGGACCTAGATAATAGTGGTACACCCCCATTCACTGGGTTACATGACAGAGTCTTGACAAGGACCTGGATACACAGTGGTATACCATTATTCGGTGACTGGATCACATGACTTGGTAGTGACTCGTCATGGCTTCCAGTGTTTTGAGTGCATGACAACTTCTGGTTCCAGTTTTCAGAATGCTCTGTCCATCTAGTGTCACATTTACCAGCATCCAACACACAGGGCTTCACTGTAACGGTATGTTTTCATGTTAAATTGTATTTAACTGCACTAAGGTTCTTCACCGTCTGGCTAGTCATGTTTTAAGGCATCCGAATAGAAAGTGTATCTATATATGTGGTTTATTTTACTCAGCTATCTCCTTGAGAAAGCAGTCCGCCGTGGCCCTGAAACGTGGGTGTGGTATGGCTTACTCTACATAGTTGTATAGTGCTCTTGCAAAATGAGATAGACTGGTTGAGAGCTGGCTCTCTTCTAATTGTTGGAGTCACGTTAGCCATGGTGGATGGATATGTTACAGAGCAATAAAAACCTGACCAGTGCTCTATTCTCTCTCCACTCTATCCAAAACTAAGGTTTTAACCCTCCCTTACCCTCTAAAATGGGGGGGGGGGGGGGGGGGGGAACAAAAAACGTTTTTTTACCTTTTCTCATTTATTTTTTTATTTCTGCTTTTAGGAAAAAAATATATATTTTCAATATTTTCTTTTTATCGTTGCTCTGCACATTTTTTGACCATTAATGCTGTTTGAACCTCCTGACTTATTAAGATACAGTAGTACCTTGGATTATGAGCATAATTAGTTCCAGAAACATGCTTGCAATCCAAAGCACTCGTATATCAAATCGCGTTTCCCCATAGGAATCAATGGGAACTCAGATAATTTGTTCCAGTGTCACTGCTAGTATAGGCAGTACCGCATGTGGCCAGAAGTGGGGGTGCCTGAGACCGCTCAGATTGTGCGTCTCTGAGCATCTCTGGCCACATGCACACCCCAGAGGCTTGAATCCTGCTTGTCTTGCAAGACAACGTTTAAAAAAAAAAAAAACGGCTCGTATTGCAAATTGCTTGTAAACTGCTTCCGCGGTTTTATTTTACTGTGGAGAGGTCTGAACACTTTAGAGGTTGTAAAGGCTCAAGGTTTTTTACCTTCATGCATTCTGTGTATGAAGGTAAAAAACCTGTCTGCTGCTTCCCCCACAGCTCCCCTAATACTCACCTGGGTCCACTCTAAATCCAGCGATTTGTATGAGAGCCTCAATCCATGGTAAATGCTTGTAATAAACAAAAATCGTGTGCAAAGACATGTGTGCACATCTGTTATATTTGAGTAGTTTCAGAACAAAATGATCACTGGATAAAATAGAAAAATTTCCTGCAGAGCCTAGTGAAATTGCACCAATGTGTAAAAACAAACCTTTAACTCGGACCCATGCTTTAACAAAACATGTTGTAGTTTTATATAGGTGGACCCGATCGGACCCTTCATGTGACAGAGGCCTTACATGTAACTGCTAAAATGTATTTATATAAGCAGTTTAAACTGGTATATATGCTTACTTTCTTGAAAATTTAGCATGCTTTTTCTTTTTTGTCAGGTGCTACTCCAGTATTGGGAAGGTTCAGGATGCTTTTATATCCTACAGGCAATCTATTGATAAGTCAGAAGCAAGTGCTGACACATGGTGTTCAATAGGGTATGTACTTCTCATCAGTCCTGTGAATGTGTCTGCATGGTTCTGTTTTGTTGGTTTTCAACTGTCATTTCATGCCCAAAAGTTTCTGCATTTATTATTTTTGCCCTCAAATCAACTCTATTTTCTAAATTTACCATTCTTTATATACCCATAATCTGCTATCCCCTCATATTCTTTAGAGAACATAATTGTACTGTTGGCAGACTGCATGGTATCGAAGTGTAAAATTCATGACATAATTACTTACAAAATAAAAAGCAAAACATTCATTCACTATCTATTGGGTCCACATACATCTAACACCCTGACACATGCAGAAGGATAGATTAAAATCCAGGACCATTATGTGACCACTCTACATCAGGTTAATGTTTCTAAACTGAGATGAAGAACTCCCAACATCCCTAAGTTTTTTCTTTTTCATTTTTAAATTCTTAGCAATATTGTTGTAAGAAAAGAACTGTTTATTTAGCCTAAGTCAATATAATCACATTATACATATATTATTGGTTAGGTTTGTTTTAGGTTCCTCTCTGGGCACAAAGCAAATACAGCCTGAAAGGATTCTCCTCCCACCTCTGCTGGGGATGCCTCAGCAATTTTTTTTGTTTGGCTTGTGTTGTTCCTGCAGCTAGATATGCATTTTTTTTTGTACCCAGTGACATCACAGAACTGTAAAAATCAGTAGCATTCCCTGCAGTAATGAAGATTCTAAAAGGGCGCTGCCTATAGTGTGGGCTCTACTGTAAACATACCAAATGCAGTGACTGCGCTGGCAGACCAATTACTGTAAAACCTGTGCGTGGGCACTTTCTGATATTAAGTGATGGATGTGCTTTGAGAAGGACAGGTGCTTCAATTGTTCCTGCCACTGTTTGGACACACATACTGTTTAGAGCAGCCCGATCTTGTCCTTGCTTTTTCTGTGTTCCGAGTCTAGTATTCAAATAAATTCTATACAGTGCCACCACAACTCCAAAACTGAACACCGATTCAGGTCACTCACACTAATGGAGCCATTTCAACTATCCCAGTGCTGTTTTTAAGTTCACAGGGTTCATGTTGAATTCCCATAAATGTTTATACTTTCTACAGTATATTGCTCACAAACTCTGACTCCTGAACTCAACATATCGGAATAGTAAAAATGGCTTAATCCAGAGTCTGAGTGTTAGTATACTGGTGAGTGTGCCCAGACGTGGCAGGGGTGATTGCTGATAATTATTTCCCCTATCCTACTAAAGCATGACCCTGATGCATTGTCGGGGTGGGGGGGGGGGGTGTATGCATAAAAATGTGCTTGGCAAAGCAGAGCGATGTTGCAGTAAAGAGGGGATGAAGGGGGTGGGGCTGAACTGGGTCGAGTCAGACACTGACGCACACTGCACTGTGTTAGACAGCACTTAAATGATAATGTGATCTGCTTCATCTTAATAAGGGGTGTTGAAGGGAATGGTCACCAAGCGCACAGAGAGTGAGCTTTTTGCTGATATATGTATGATCTTCTTGTATTTGCCCCTAAGTTTAATCAAATTAATACAGGGCTTCTTCTGATCGGCTGAAGTGGAAGGGGTGGGTGGATATCATGATTTCCACCTCAGCCAATCAGCGGAAGCTTTTTATTCATTTGTAGATTTGATTTTATTCCAGGAGTGGGACAGGAAGTTCCCATCCTGCTAACAGAACACAGCACTGTATGTAAATGATGCTACATACATCTTATACGGCATTCCCAGTGGGTGCATCTGTTGGTAAAGAAAAAATAGTTTGTATAGACCAGCTTGGTCTAAGCAAACTATTTAAAATCACAATAAACCTGGTGTCAGACTTTACTGCTGCGGCCTCGACTCTGAATTTTAAACTCCCTCCAGGGTGCTGGTCCTGATTTTAGTACCAGTGCCTTCTCGTGGTAGCCACACTGGGATTTTCAGCAGGAAAAACTGTCTACCCTTGGTAGTTCCTGACCTGATGGTTCAGGTCATAGCGTCGGAATTGGACTTCAGTGCGGTCCGATGTCAGTATTTCTTCCCATCTTACTTTAAGGAAGTCCCCATCTTCAGGGGAAAGCTCCTTGGATCACCTCTACACTGCTTAGAGATGTTGTGTTTTTTTGCTCCCTGGATGGATACTTATGGGATCAGGTAAGTTAAGAAGCTGGGCTTTTTTCTGTTAAGCTTCATGTACACGGGACGTTTTAAAACCTCTCCTGAACGACGGAGCTTGACAGTTAGTAACCGGCAGTTAAAAACGTCTGCTGTGCCGTGTTTACTTGCTGCGCTTAGCTGCAGTTGCGTTCAGAAGCCTTTTTTGCACTGCGAATGGTCAGAAATGTATCTCCATTAAAAACGCCTATAAACGAAACGTGGCTAAACGGGAGTTACAGCAGCGTTTACGCGCTGTTACAGGCATTTGGCGTTTCAAATGCCTCTGAACATCGTCCTGAACGCTTTTTTTTTTTTTTTTTTTTTTGCTTTGCAAAAATGCTTCTAACCTCCACTGCCTGGAAACTACTATAAACGACTCAGTGTACATGTACTGATAAGATAACAGAGGAGAGTTCAGGGGCAGCTGAAAAAAACACCCAACTGCTCCTAAACATCTGTTTACCAACAGCAGTGTACATGAGGCCTTAGAAGGTTTCTAGCTTTCCTTCTACCCAGACAGCATACCTTTGTTCCTCTGTATGGTTCTAGTTCTTACCAGGGATCTTGGGAGGCTTTGAACTGTTTAAAAAATGTTTTCCATCCTTCTGCTTGGGTCGGGTTGATCATCTTCACACTAATGGTCTATGGTTGATGTCTCTTCCCCCATGTTGAGATGTTTCTTGCTGGTTAGGCAATTATTCTTGGCACTTGAGTGGCAAGCATAATTCGCCATCTCTTCCTGGTCTGTTTGTCATATTCACCTTACCAGTTGGAGTGTTCAAATTCATCTGGTGTCCACTGTGGGAGTTGGTCCCTCAAGTGGCTCTTGGGCTACAAACAGACCCAGGTTTAATTCATATTGGTATATGGAATAGGCTGCGCTGCTTAATAAGTGAACGTGATCATGATAGGTTAGTATGACTATACCAAAAACATTCCCAGTGATGAACAACATTAAAAATAAATTGAAATGAAATGTAAACAAAGCAGATATGTGAATGCTGATAGAACAGTATAGACTTGAGTCCACAGACTGCACGATTCAAATAGTGGATAAATATAAATGGAAACTTAGTGATGGTATAGGGAGTTCCTCCACCTCAGACAAACACGCCCCTTACCGGATTGTTAGATCTCCTGTTATAGAGATCGTGAGAGCGAGTGGCTGTGTCCCCCAGCCACTGGGTCTCTGTTTGAAGTGTCTCAAGGTCCCCGCTCAGGAGTTCCACAGGATTGGGGTATTAATGCTCAGATCCCAAAAATAGATATAAAAAGAGATGCTCCATAGTGTAATACAGTTAAGTTTATTTAAAATAAAAGATAATAAGAAATGCACTTACAGTATGACAGGTAAAAAACGCCTTTAAAAACAATGTAAGCCAGCCGGCTCGCAGCTGCTGCCCGTGTCTTCCGGGATCAGCGTGGTGTGGTGGTGACGTCAGCACGCCGCTCCTCCCTACGCCGTTTCGACAAATCTGTCATCTTCCTGGGGGATTTTTTTTTTAATTCATATTGGGCCTGTTAGTACTTTGCTGTTGCCCACCCCTTAGTTGGACTGATTTTGGATGTGTTGACAGTTTAACAACTTGTGACCCTCCCTTCTCCCTTGTGGAGAAATAAAATAGGATTTTTGTACTCCCGGTAAAATCCCTTTCTGGAGTCCATTGAGGGACATGGGTCCCTTCCCTCTGTTATGATCATGCTCTTGGCGCTGCTTGCTACAAAACTGGGGCATGATGGTTGTAGATGTTATCCTGTGCTGGCTTGAAAAAAATGTTTGTTTGGTGTCCATTCTTACCATAAGCTGCAACATGACACACTCCTATTTTCTTGGCCTTTAACCACTTGATTGCCATGCTATAGCCGAAAGACGGCTACAGCGCAGCTCTGTTCTGGCAGAATAGCGCCCCTCTGTGATCACGGTAAAGGGCCAATCACATCTAATCACATTGTAAACAAACTCGCTGGTTATCGGCAGTACTTTCCTCACGTGATGAGGAAAGGAGAGCCAGTAACCGGCAAGTGTGACAGGGGACATGTACACAGATAATCAGTGCCCTGATTATCAGTGCAATGTCATCAGCGCATATCATTGCAGGAAAAAAATTACTTACATTTTATTTCATGTTTTATAACAGACTAAAAGAAGGTATTTTTCCCAAAATTTCCTGTCTTTTTTTTTAGTTTAGCAAAAAATAAAAAACCCAGTGGTGATTAAATACCACCAAAATAAAGCTCTATTTGTGTGAAAAAAAAGATAAAAAGGTCATGTGTACAGTGTTGCATGACCGCGCAATTGTCATTCAAAGTGTGACAGCACTGAAAGCTGAAAATTGGCTGGGGCAGGAAGCGGGTGAAGGTGCCCAGTATTGGAGGGTTAATAGCTGGCATGACCGTTTATATATCTGTCAGTATTAAGCTTTGTTAACCTTAACAGGTTTGGAAATATATTGTAGTCCAAATATTGTAAATTTGACTTCAGTGTAGATTAATGTGGTAACAAAGGCCACATAAATTTATATGATGGATCCTCATTCCCGTTAAAGCAGACTCTTTTTTCTGAATCCCCTTGTAACTTTTTTTCTCTTTTTACCTAATGATGGTTGTCTTTGTTTCCTTTTTAAGCTTGTTTTATTCTATTTTCATCTGGTTATCCAACCAGTAGGTCTGTTTTTTTAAAATTTTTTTTGCAACAGAAAAGCTCTCTTGTAGTTACAGGGATGAGACACCATTTAACACTGGCAGGGGCGCTTAAAATGATCTGCTAATTTTACTGCTTTTACTTTATGTAAAACCTTCATCCCAAAAAAGTTAGAAACAGGTGTTACTGGCCAGATCACCAACGGAAAACAGGAGGGGGAAATAAAGCCTAAAAAAAAAAAACGCTTACAGCTCCTACATCTTATGTTTGGTAAAAAAGGAAGGGAAATCCTGCGAGCCACACTTAATCTAATAAAAAGAAAAATACGCTGCGCTAGGGTTTGCCAAATATTCTACTTAATATTATAGCATACCAAAACTGCAGCGCGTATATTAACGCGTATAACCATAAGTATATAAGTAATATGCCCCCAAAGGGCAAAAAAAAAATATAAAGTGATATGTGTTAAAAAATAATAAATGAAATATATAAACGCATCAAAGTGCATATGTGCTAATCATTATATCTGATAATAATAAATACATAAATGCAAATATTTCCAAAAAAGTGCTTAGTGCAAAAGTGAATTCAAAATTCAACAAAAGTGCTAAGTGCCACACAATTCATGTGAAAAAACAGTCCTTAAAAATAGATCATATAATATGTAAAGTCCTGCAAATAAACAATGAAGGTGCTTATGCGTGATATCCAATGGTGATATAATTAAGCTTGCTCATGGTTTCTCAGTGTCGCAGGCCATGCGATAGTGCAATTCGGTGATCCCCAAGGTAATATGCTCACCTCAGAGCGTGTGACTAAGTCGCTAAACAAAGTCAAATCACGCTTTTGAACCACCCCAGGGTTCTATGCAGATCGCAGGATCCCAGGCTCCATTGCAATGTAAATAGATGGATGACAAGGAAACTATATAGTGTATTATCTTTTTTAAAAATGTATTCAAAAGATAAAAACGCTCCCCCAAATGGGGTACTCACAAACTCGTCAGTGCACCGCTCTATGTAAAGCATACGGTTGCTGTAACAGTGAGGGTATGGTGTGCGTCTCATCAAACAGCAGATACACTGCCTCTCACTCCGTCCTGGCCCCTCCCCTACACGTGTTCGACACAGGGTCACGTGAATCCCCCTGATGAAGACACGGGATCCCTGTGTCGAACACGCTTATAAGCAGCACTGGATAAACCTCCATCAGGTTGCTGAATTCCTGGGTGTTCACTGTGTATCCAGCCATCGTCAGACTGCTGAGTACATAGAGACACTGTACCCAGCCAATCCAGGGATTGGGTACCATGCGATTTGCTGTGATTGGTCATCACAGCAATCCCACGGTACTGCTTACTAGGCTGATCCCTACCTTCCCTACCTTTCCCCTAACAAGGGAAAGAGATAGATTGTGTAATTCTCAATGGGGACAGAATGAATGGATTAGCAGCTGCAGACTCTTGCATTCTGTTTCTGACTTTAATCCCCTTCATCTACATGATGCCACTATGTGACCAGTACATTAACCCCTTTACTTCCCTCCTTTCCCTGTGAATAACCCTGTACATAAATGTATCTAGTGTATTACCAAGCTCAATGTTTAACCCTCTCAATACCAGTATGTTCATTTCCAACAAGATTAGATCACCTTGAGGAGTCTACATTCCAAAAAAAGCTTTTTTTTTTTTTTCTTTTTTTTCTTTTTTTTTGTATTAAGGCTTACCTGTAGGTAAGAAAAATATCTCCTAAACCTGTACGGTTTAGGAGATATTCCCCTTGCAGTGAGCCGGTGACTGCAGCGGCACATGCGCACAGGGGATTCTCGGCTGAAGGCCTGGCAGATGCCAGACCTTGCCGGAAAGAAATCTCATGCGCGGGAGTGACGACATCGCTGCTCCAGTCACTCACAGCGCTGGATCCGCGATACCCTGAAGACACGCCGAGGCAACATGTCAGCTACCTCGGCGTGGACCAGGTAAGATACCGACGCCTCGTTCTAAGGTAAGTATTTCATAATGAGCTAGTATGCAGTGCATACTAGCTCATGACTTTTGCCTTACAGGGGTATAAAAAAAAAAGTGTCAGCGGGTTTACAACCGCTTTAAGTACAGTGTTGCATGATGGAGTGACTAGCAGTCAAAATATCTGTGCTGAAAAATAGTCTGTTAATGAATGGGGTATTAGACTGGTACTCAAATGGTTATATTAGTATTGACTGTTTTATTTTACAGTGTGCTGTATCAACAGCAGAATCAGCCCATGGATGCTCTGCAGGCCTATATTTGTGCTGTTCAGTTGGATCATGGCCATGCTGCAGCCTGGATGGATCTGGGTACACTCTATGAATCCTGCAACCAGCCTCAGGATGCTATCAAATGCTACCTAAATGCCACAAGGAGCAAACATTGTAGTAACTCCTCTGCACTTGCAGCTCGGATTAAGTACTTACAGGTACATTCTATTTTTTTTTTTCTTTTCTTTTTTTTTTTTTTTAATAGCTTCCAGCATGTCCATGTACCATACAATTGTAGGAGTATGTTAAACTTTTTTTGTTTTATGTCAAGTCTTCATTTCCTTAAAGAATCTGTGTGCATTCTTTGTAGCAGCTTGTCACCCATTTTCTTAATTCTTGTACATAGTATATGTTTGGTTGATGTGTACATTTTTCTTTGTCATAGACTTAGGAAAACACATCCCGTGGTTTCCAAACTCTTTTGTTTTCAAACATCAAGAGTTCTCTTTTGCACATTTTTATTTATTCTCACAAAGGTTTGTATACTGGTTACCCTGTTTATACATCTGTTTTATAGAAAGACACAATTGGCAATTTCAAAGCTTACTTCTTGTTAGGAAGTTGTAGTGGACATGCTCGTAATAAATTAGGCCTGTGTTAAATTTCCTTTTCAAATAATTTTTCCTAGGCTCAGTTGTGTAACCTTCCTCAAGGTAGTCTACAGAGTAAAACTAAATTGCTTCCTAGTATTGAGGAGGCATGGAGCCTACCAATCCCCGCAGAGCTTACCTCCAGGCAGGGTGCCATGAACTCAGCACAGCAGGTGAGAAGTTGGGGAATTTTCTGAAAACACCCAGCTTTAAAACTTATTTTCGATCTTCAGCAGGTTTTTTCTTCTTTTTGTTCCTTGAGCTTCAAAGCTGATTTTATCTGTGTATACCTAGGGTACAGGATAGGAGTTAGATAAAGTGATCAAATCTCCCTGCATTTTGGGGTGCCAACTAAGAACCTTTGTGGATCTTCATTTTTTTTAATGCCCAACTATATTGATTTTTATTTTAAACAATCTCACATCAATCCATCTTTTTTCATTTTACTGCTGGACTGAAGTCATTGTTCTGTATGTGGATCCACATTTCATATATTGTTTTGTCCAGAGGTGGTTTAAACGCCTGTCCTCTCCTGGCATGGAAACTGATACCTATTACATAGACCCATATTTTCTCTCTTACAATTCTTAGGCCTGTAAACCTCATCATCAGAATGCTGAATCTGTACTAGGCCTCAGTCAAACACCAATTTCACAGCAGTCCTTGCCACTACATATGACTCCTAGCCAGGTAGATGAACTCTCAAGTCCTGCCAAGAGGAAAAGAACTTCTAGTCCAGCAAAGGTATTTTACATAGCTAAACAATGTATGTGGCTCATGCTGTGTTTTTTTAAACCATCACCTTCATTCAGGATAATCACCAGATGGAGGACATTTTCATTAAGGGAGTTTCTATATGCAGGGAGTGTATCTCAGGCTTAGATTTTCTCAGCAGTGTTTACCATTGTTTTTCTTTTTTTGTTTAACTTTTTTCCTATTAAAATGATGCGTGTTTTTGTTGTACCACCATTTCCATGTTTCTAGTTAAACTAACATAAATTCTCAACATGACAGTAGTTATGGGACTTTAAATAATACATTTTTTTCTTTTTTTTTTTAAAGAATACTTCTGAAACCTGGGGCAGTGGCAATGTAGCGCCACATACTCCAGCCCAACAAGTTCATTCTTGGTCTTTGCCACCACAGAAGTTACAGGTATGAGTACATAGTACATCTTTTCATATTGCTTTAGCTGTGTATGTGAGGGCATGTCATGCAAATTTTAATTTTATCGCTTCTTTAATGTGAAAATATAAGACTGATAGGTATATAATAATTTTCCTACAATTGCAAGAGTCTTTCAGCTTTGAAACCTAGCCTAAAGCCTCATACACACGGTACGATTGTTGGCAGGGAATTGTCTGTTGACAGACTACTGTTCTAAAATCTTACCGTTAGTACGCTCCTTTTGACAATTGTCCAACTTTCGGCCAACAAATGTTGGATGACAGGCTAGTAAATTTTCGGTGGACAATGGTTTGAGGTCAGTTTTTCGTATGGTCAGTACACAAATCCGTCACACAAAAGTCAAAAGTACAAACACGCATGCTCGGAATCAATGCTCACCAAACACGAAATTAGCAGAAGGGGCCCAAAGGGTGGCGCTCAAGAGCTGAAATTCCTCCTAGTACGTCACTACGTTTGTGTAACGTTAGTATGCAAGACAATTCGGCACACGCCCTTTTGTCAAATGCTCGGTTGGCCAACAATCGTACCGTGTGTACGAGGCTTAAGGCTACACAGGTGATTAAATATCTTTGCTAATGTGAGATTTAACCTGTTTGCAGCACAGATCTGTTTTAACACTCATTGATCAATAGCGTGCAAATTAACATTTATATAATATATATCTTCTCTCTAGCAACTGGAGCAGCTAAGAGCGAACAGGAATAATTTAAATCCTGCACAAAAAGCATTGCTGGAGCAGTTAGAGGGTCAGTTTGTCTTAATGCAGCAACATCAGCAGGTATGTAGACCTTGTTTGGTGTCCCCTTTTGAGAAGCATCTGTGTGTTGTCTTTTTAATAGACAACATTTAGAAAGACTGTAATATACCAACTGTTGCATAATTAAGAATTGATATGTTATGGGTTCTTGGCTTTTTTAACAGGTGAGACAAACAGGAGCTCCACAGGTACGATCTACTGGAATTGCTAATGGGCCAACAGCTGACTCATCACTGCCTACAAACTCTGTTTCTGGTCAGCAGCATCAAGTTGCATTAAACAGAGCGCTTAATGTCACTCAGCCTGGAATCCGTCCAGCTTGCCCTGTGCAGCCTGTGGCTAATGGACCTTTTCCGGCAGGCCAAGTTTCCTGCAGCACCACAGGGACAATGGGTAGTACAGACGCTATGTTGATAGGCAATAATCATAAAACAGGAAGTGGAAGTAATGGAAACGTGCCTTACCCGCAGCGAAATGCACTCGCTCTACCTCATAACCGCACAAACCTGACCAGCAGCACAGAGGAGCCGTGGAAAAACCAACTATCTAACTCCACTCAGGTAACTGGGGAATTTATAGTTATGCTAATGCATGCATTGGATATTCACTGTGTAAGCAGGCCTATTTTTGCATGATTGACTTCAGTTAACCTCCCTGACGGTATTCCCAAGTCTGGCTCGGGGTGGATTTTCAGCACCAAAAGCGGTAACCCTGAGCCACACTCGGGATCGCATCGCAGGATACAGGTACAGCTTACGTTGTCCCCAGGATCCTGCGATGTCTCCCCGCACTGTGTGCAAGCCGTCCTCCGCTCGATCTATCACGGAGCCGAGCTCTGTTCCCTGCGAGCGTTGCGACGCACGGGGACGGAGAACGGCGCCAAATTCAAAAAGTATAACACACAATACATATTCAGTACACTGTAATCTTACAGATAACATTATGGTATCAATTTATTTCACCTCCTTTTTGTCCCTAGTGGTCTGTCCGGTGCCCTGCATGCAGTTTTATATTATAAATACTGTTCTTTCTGCCTGGAAACTGGAGATTGTCCATAGCAACCAAAACAGTCCCTTTACATCAAAAGTGGATATAGACCAGCTAGAAAACAGCGATAATAAATTAGAATCACTTGCAGAATTGAGCGATAGTGATTTGTGGGGAAATCCGTCATCAAACACTGAAAGTAATGAAAGCGACAATTCTGCAACTGAGCAAATTTCAGTGTTTTTGATTACATTATTGAATAATTTTTATTTATTATTTATAGTTTTTTATTATATTTTATGATTTCGTTTTTTAAACTCTATCATATCCGGGATGTCTACTAGACTCTTGTTTGGACAGATTTAAGTGAGGTATTCCTAAGAATTACAGGCCTACAATATAAAACGCCAAATTTCCATGCAAAATAATTATACCGCTTTCAGCATCAAAAATCTGAAATAATCATACCGCAAGGGAGGTTAAAACTCTAGCATTTATCTTTTTGCTTGGGTCAATTTTGGCTTGATGTAAGTTTCCATATGTGATATCTAGAGGGCTGCAGGGGTTGCTAAAACTCACTTTAGTAGTCCACTCTACAGTCTACGGGTACTACTCCTTTGCACACTCCTCTGGCTACAGGAAGCTACTTGCTCAGCACCGCTGCCATTGTAACTTTTTTTCAATGAATGCAAGATGTTCTCTGGATGAGAGAGAGGGGAGGGGGAGATGACATCATGACCTCCACCTTGTACAGTCAGGGAATGCCTTTTATTAATTGTAAACAAAATAAAAGCCATTCTTTTTCAGTGGTTCTGGATGAGGGATCCTCTGTGGTTTAGAGCCCTTTCACACTGGGCTGCCCATAGCGTCGGCGGTAAAACGCCGCCATTTTTAGCGGTGTTTTACCATCGGATTAGCGGCGAATTTCGCCCGCTAGCGGGGCGCTTTTACCCCCTGCTAGCAGCTGAGAAAGGGTTAAAACCGCCTGCAATGCGCCATAATAGCGGCATTTTGCCGGCGGTATCCCAACGCTGCCTCATTGATTTCCAAAGAAGCTGCTGACGTCCTGCCAGCGCAGCGCTCCGGTGTGAAAACCCTCGGGCTTTCACACTGGAGACAATACTGCAGCTGTTTGAGGGCGGATTACAGGCGCTATTTTTAACGCTATAGCACCTGCAAAACTCCCTCGGTGTGAAAGGGGTCTTAGTGTGCAGAGAGGAAGCCTTTGGAACAGCACCCAGAAGATTACACCTATCACTGTATGTAGCTTGGACTACTACAGTCATTTTCAGCATCCACAGGAGACCTCCAGATTTTTCACGTATAGATACTTGTATCAAGCCAAGATGGCCTGATGGAAGCATGCAAAAAATAATTCCTGGTGTTTCCTTTTAAGCTTGTGTTGTGCGTTCAAGAATTGCAACAAAAGAATGTTGCTTTCTTTTACCCTTGTTCTATTGTATGACTTTTTTTAACGCTTTCCTTAGTTTGGATAGTGTTGTGTATAAAATTCAAATGAATTAAGACAAAAACTAACTTGTAAGTAACTAAGTAACTGAGACTTTGGATGAGGCATTTAGGAAGGGACAAATCGTAAAATAAAAGGTTTCTAAAGTAGCACTAGTTATTTAAAAACTACTACTGGTCAAAATTGGGAAAAAGTTGCATGTGGATGCATAGGATAAATTAACTTTTGGTAACCGAACCATACCTGTGCTTGTTAAAAATACTGACAAAGTTACTGCTAAAATTAGTAGATTTTTAGTTCCACTAAAAAAATAAAATTGACCACCTCAGTACTAGTGTTCTTATCCCATTACAGACCAAAGATGATTATAAAAATTGTATTTGCTGTGTTCAACAGATTCTTTTAATTGATTGATTTTACTCATCTTTTATTAGTCAAGAAGTGTTATTATTGATCTCTTATTTTCTCTCAAAATGTCTGCAAAGATACTTAACCCCTTCAAGCTGAATGTGCACATACTATATATGCTGTCTCATCAAAGTAACTTTTTTTTCCTGTGGGGGTTGGATATATGCACTGCTGCGTTTGTGCTGAGAGCGCACTGCACAGTGGGCTCCCAGCTCAGTGATCGCTCTGGATCTTGGCTGAACGATCGGGAGGCCCAGTTTAGATCACCCGATTCCTGTGTTAGCCTCTGATTGGTTATAACAATGGCCAGTCATTGTACACTCAGCCCTTGCGTTTTCTTCTCTTGAACGCATTGCATTTTTTCATTGCTAGGGGAGAAATTTTTTAACAAAAGTGTGTTAAAAAATGTAAAATAAAATAGCTAGGGTTTGAGTCAAAGGTCAGGGTCAACGTATTTTAGGTATTTTTTTCAGTTTAGTTTTATTGTTGGTGTTTAAGTAGGATAAAAAGATCAAAATGTGCGCTATTGTTTCTGGGCCCTTTTACAGGTACAAACAAGAAAAAACTTAAACCTACAGTAAGTGGTATCTCTGTGATTGTAGGGAGCAGGAGAATTTTTATTTTGTTCTTTGTTTGGTAGGCTATGGCAATAGCAATTAATACAAGCAAAAATGTTTAACTTTTTTTACCTTTTTGTGCCAGTTTTCCTTTTATATATTTTGTGCAAGTGTAACTTAAAAAAAAAAAATATATATATATATATATATATATATAATCAGGAGATATCCATTACTATTACTACCAAATGAAAGCCCAATATGTCCTGAAAACAAGGTATAATTCACCTGGATACGCTTGCTTTGTAACAATTGTGTTCACAAAAATGAGTACTTTATTTCAAGCAAAATAACAAAATCTGCCAAATTTAATTTGTTTTGAGGGCTGCAGGGGGGGCGATAAAAACAGGCAGTTAAGCCTGTTATGAAAATGCTTTGTGGCAAATTCAGCTGGTGTCGTCTGACAAACTCGCCCATTGAAATCGCAGGGAAGGTGCTACAGCCACAAGCCAAACGCTTAGTTTGCAGCTGCGGCGTAGTAATGACATGCAAAATCTCCCTTCAGCAAAAGGCCCTGAACCATCACTTGTCAAAGGGAGTCGATGAACTAGTACCGCCACGGCAGAGGTTCAAGTGATTCTGCTCAAACCTGTTCATGGTGCCAAAGCCCAACAAAGGTGTTCGCCCTTCCCTGGATTAAAATCCCTTCATATTTCAAGGTTGATAATTGCCTCACTAAGACAAGGGGAACAGATGGCATCAGTGCACATCTAGGATGCCTATTTAACCACTTCCCGCCTGGCCTATAGCAAAATGAAGGCCGGGCGGTGGTTCAGTTATCCTGACTGGGCGTCATATGGCGTCCTTCAGTATCAGCCGGCGCCCCCCCCCCCCCCCCCCCCCCCCCCCCCCACCCCGTGGGGGCGCGCATCGTGGCGATCGGTGGTGCGGTGTGTCAGTCTGACACACCGCTCCACCGATCTTGGTAAAGAGCCTCTGACGGAGGCTCCTTACCACGTGATCAGCCGTGTCCCAATCACGGCTGATCACGATGTCAACAGGAAAAGCCGTTGATCTGACAGACGCAAGTAGAGGAGAGCCGATTGGTGGCTCTCCTGACGGATGCCCACACTAGACCACCAGGGAAGGGGGCAAACATGTGGATGGCCAGGTATGTACCCCATGGCCATCCACATGTGCAAAATTATGCCCAATCAGTGCCCACCATTATGTGACATCAGTGATGCCCAGCAATGCCACCCATCAGATGCCCATCCGTGCCGCCTTTGAGTGCCCATCCGTGCCGCCTTTGAGTGCCCATCCTTGCCGCCTTTGAGTTGCCCATCCTTGCCGCCTTTGAGTGCCCATCCGTGCCGCCTTTTGAGTGCCCATCCGTGCCGCCTTTGAGTGCCCATCCGTGGCCGCCTTTGAGTGGCCCATCCCTGCCGCCTTTGAGTGCCCATCCCCTGCCGCCTTTTGAGTACCCATCCGTGCCGCATTACCAGTGCCACCTATTTGGTGCCCGTCAGTGCCACCTCATTGGTGCCCGTCAGTGCCACCTCATTGGTGCCCGTCAGTGCCCACCTCCATTGGTGCCCCGTCAGTGCCACCTCATTGGTGCCCCGTCAGTGCCGCCATATCAGTGCCCATCATTGAAGAAGAAAACGTACTTATTTTACAAAAAAATGTTAAACAGAAACAAAGAAAAAACTTGTTTGTTTTTTTTTTTTCAAAAATTTTCGTTTTTTTTTATTTGTTGCGCAAAAAATAAAAACTGCAGAGGTGATCAGATACTACCAAAAGAAAGCTCTATTTGTGGGGAACAAAATGATAAAAAAATGTGTTTGGGTACAGTGTTATATGATCGCGCAATTGTCATTTAAATTGCGACAGCACTAAAAAATTGGCTTGGGCAGGAAGGTGTCTAATTGCCTGGTATTGAAGTGGTTTAAATGTTCCAATTTACCCACTACACCGGCATTTTTCTACACTTTGCAGTAGCAGATGACCCTTATCAGTCTGTTGCACTGCCTTTCAGCCTATTTTTGTGCTCCCACAGTGGTTAACAAAGATCTTGGCATCCTTAATTGCCTTTCTCAGAACTCTGGGAGTCCAGATGAACAGGCTTTTCTGGATGATCTTCTCCTGAAGGATGCCTCTCCTCTGTGATTTTCCAAAACACTTCAGCTGCTTCAGGCTGGGTGATCAACTTCAACAAAAACTTTTTCTCCAGCCTTCTATGTGCCTAGAGCAGGGGTGTCAATCTCAAATTCATTACGGACTGCATCAGCAGTATGGCTGCCCTCAAAGGGAATGGTAGTATCTGGGGTGGGCTACATATAGAGAGTGTAGGGTTCAGGAATGAGTTTGCGTGCAGAGTTTAGGAGTGCCCTATGCATGGTGTGCAGCCCCAACTTCAAGCCACCCCTCCCCCCAAAGCCTTCCTCTCCATCTCTACTCTCTCCTACCTGGCCCAGCTCTAGTACCTTCCTGTGTAGGCGGCTCTGTTTTACCTTGCAGTGAGATTCTCTCTGGAAATCTGGCCCTGCTGTGCCCCACTGTGAGTGCATGCTGGGATCTTGTAAGATCCAGAAGCCACTGAGAGCAAAGCTATCCCTTGTAAACACAGAAGGCCCTCTGCGACAGTGGAGGGCGAGGGGCCAGAGGTGGCTGCAAAAATCTGGTGTGAGGGGCCACATGACAAAGGTCTGGCGGGCAGGCAAAATTTCTCTCTTCCAGTAAAATTTATTTTTTCTGAGAGCTTATGCTTGACAACTGGAATCCAAAAAAATCCCTCAATGAGATTTACCTTGAGAGTTTTGGGAGGTTGTATCCTTCATCTAATTTCATTCAAGAATTTCCCAACTAAAAATTCTGTCAACATGGTAAAAACAGTCTCTTTCCCTGGATCTAGCCATGCTTCTATTCTCCACACCCCTCACACCCCAACCCCCACCCCCAAAAACAAATTCCTTTTCCTGCTAGATCACCAATTGAACCCTTGACAGTGAAAAAATTCTCTGCTTCCCCTGGTTCATACAACAGTTGCAAGTCTGTCAGGCTGGACTGGAGTCTTCAAGTCCTTGATTGTTCAAGGAACATGGTCAAGGGAGGAGGCAAAACTCCCAATCAACATCTTGGAACTCAGAGCTGTCAGACACCCAAGCCTGTTGCAGTCACACAATGCCATCACCGTGGCATAGATCGGCCATCAAGGGGACTTGAGGACCCTGACTGCCTTTAAAGCAAAGTTCCACCCAAAAAAGGAACTTGCGCTTATCTGATGCCTAGCCCCCCCCCCACATTTGACACCTTTCGGGGAGGTACATCAGAAGTTTGGCCCCCCTCTTCCTTCCTCCTCTTTTGTCCTGCTGCTGGGCCAGTAAGAGCTCAGCGCGCTTTGTGCATGCACAGTAGGGACCCGGCTGTGAAGACACAGGTTCCCTTACCGGCAGTAGTGGCGGCGGCAGCACCCAACAGCTGATGGAAACATCAACAGGGGTGCTGACATTGCTGGATTCCAGGACAATTACGTGTCCAAATATTAAAAGTCAGCAGCTACAGTATGTGTATCTGCTGACTTTTATTGGGGGGGAAAGGGGGAACAACGCTTTAAGGAAGCAAACCAGATTATCTCGGAGACAGAAACTTAAAGGATAACTAAACCTTTGTATGTTTTTTTTTTTTTTTTTTTTCTGTCATACTTCTCTCCTCTGTGTAGTTGGTTTTGCACAGAGTGGCTCCCCGATCCTCCTCTTCTGGGGTCCCTCAGCGCCACTCCTGGTTGCTCCTCTTCTCAGTTGCTCCGTCAGAAGTGCTCTCACTCGAGACACTCGTGCCGGCGTGCTCCGATGTCCTTCTGCTGGGTCTATTGACACTTGGCTTGGTTTCACCTTAATGCATAGAATGGTTGAATAACCCCTTTAAGCCATCCATAAATTGATTAAAATTCAGCAGGGACCAGCCGAACTTTGATCCTTATATAATTGAGGAAGGTTGTACAGAAGTCAATCTTATCTATGGACTTCTGTACAACTGTTCTGTAGGATTCTCCCCACTCAAGCAGCACCACTGGCTATAGCCTGCAATGCTGATTAGTGTATTCTGATGGCAGGGAAGTTGCCTGTGTCCTGTGCTGTACTCCACCATATGGAACTTACAGGCAAGTCAAAATTCGTCTTTTTGCTATTAAAATTTTAGGGCTGGCACAAACATGTTGATCACAACCTGGATTTTTTTGCATCCCCTCTCTTAGTTATCACTCCTGCGTTGTAACGTATATTCCAAACCCATATATAATTTAAATACACCCAGAAGTAAGATGCAGTTGTGCTCATAAGTTTACATGCCCTGGCAGAATTTATGATTTCTTGGCCATTTTTCTGAGAATGAGTGATAACACAAAAACTTTTCTTTCACTCATGGTTAGTGTTTGGTTGAAGCCATTTATTAATCAACTGTGTTTACTATTTTTAAATCATAATGGCAATAAACTACCCAAATGACCCTGATCAAAAGTTTACATACCCTGGTGATTTTGGCCTGATAACATGCATACAAGTTGACACAAAGGGGTTTGAATGGCTATTACAGGTAACCATCCTCACCTGTGATCTGTTTGCGTGTAATTAGTGTGTGTGTATAAAAGGTCAGTGAGTTTCTGGACTCCTGACAGACCCTTGCATCTTTCATCCAGTGCTGCACTGACGTAGCTGGATTCTGAGTCATGGGGAAAGTAAAATTATAAAACAGGAAAGGGATATAACAAGATATCCAAGGAATTGAGAATGACAATCAGCAGTGTTCAAACTCTAATCAAGAAGTTGAAAATGAGGGGTTCTGTTGAAACCAAGCCACAACTGCCAGGAAAATTGTTGGGGATGCAAAAAAAAACGCACAAATAGCTTCAGGTGAAATACAGGACTCTGAAAACATGTGGTGTGGCTCTTTCAAGATGCACAATAACTAGGCACATGAAGAAAGATGGGCTGCATGGTCGAGTCGCCAGAAGAAAGCCATTACTACCCAAATGCCACAAAGTATCCCACTTACAATATTGCCGAACAGCATGGAGACAAGCCTCAAACCTTCTGGCACAAAGTCATTTAGAGTGATGAGACCAAAATTGAGCTTTTTGGCCACAGCCATAAACTCTACATTTGGAAAGGAGTCAACAAGGCCTATGATGAAAGGTACGGAGGTGGATCGCTGATGTTTTGGGAATGTGTGAGCTACAAAGACACTGAAATTTGATCAAAATTGATATCAAGATGAATGCAGTATGTTATCAAAAAATACTGGAGGAACATTTGCATTCATCAGCCATAATATATGTATGATACTGGTAAACTTTTAATCTAAATGTAATTGTAATACCTTTTATATTACCTCCAGTCTATCAGCCTTCACCTTCTCTGGGTTCAGATGCTGATATACCCTGCACAGTCTTTAAAGTATTTTTTTTTTTAAACAACAAACATGTTATGCTTCCCTGCTCCGTATAATGATTTTGCACAGAGCAGAACTGATTCTCCTCTTCTAGGGTCCCCCGCCGATGCTTCTGGCTCCTCCTGCCTTCAGAGTGCCCCTGTAGCAAGCTGCAGGGTATAGTATTGAGTGCCCCTTATAGCAAGGTAAAAAAAAACTTCTGACTTTAGAACCACTCACTTTCTCAGGCACTTACTGACAAGTATTGACAGCGTACTGAGCTGTATGTGTGCTGCACTGTATTTCCTCATATGTACTATTTTCATAATCGATTAGTTGTTTCAGCCCTATAAGAGTCTAATGCATTCAGTCCCAGGGAACTTTGTATAAGTTTTTGTATAAACACAAAGTCCACTCCTGTATCTTCATTCTACAATAAACATATATCACCAATGGTGCCTTCAGTGACTACCACCAATCGCCCCAATCCAGTAGCTCACCAGATCATATTGCCTTTCATATTTCAGATAGGCAAAAGCACTTTAGAACAGCACCCAGACCAAAACCTTACATCACTTCTGGTTTACCCAGATGTAAATGGCGCCATTTTTAAAAATGAAAAGCATTTGACCACACTGATCTTGGTGTGATCAAATGCTTTTAAGGACAGAGGAGGGAAGGAATCTGGGGTCTTAAAGACACCATATCTCTCCATAAAGAGTACCTGTCACATGCCTATTGCTGTCACAAGGGATAATTACTTCCTCATGACAGCAATAAAAGTGATTGAAAAAAATAATAATTTAGGCGACACTGTAAAGAAATAAATTAAAGTGCCCCAATCCCCCCATGCTCCTGCGTAAAGCTAACACACAGGTCGGTCCTGCGCACATGCAAACAGCGATCCGCCCAAACATGTGAGGTATCACTGAGAGCATCTTATCGTGTTGCCTATGGATAGTACAATTTTACATCGTCTGTTGCCGCTGCACGGGCGTGCCCAATTTTAAAGCGTGACATGTTTGGTATCTATTTACTCGGCGTAATAACTTTTTTGCATTAAAAATATACTTTTCCCAAAAAAGTTGCATTAAAAAAAAATGCTGCGCAAATCCCATGTGACATAAAAAAAATTTCCACACCCCTGGAGATTATATATATATATATATATATATATATATATATATATATATATATATATATATATATATATATATAAAATCTCCAGGGGTGTGGAAATTTTTTTTATGTCACATGGGATTTGCGCAGCATTTTTTTTAATGCAACTTTTATATATATATATATATATATATATATATATATATATATATATATATATATATATATATATATATATATATATATATATATTTCAATCCATTGGTTACCACCGCACACGAATAAGGGATAAACAATGGGCCCAGGTGCACAGCAAAGACTAGTGCATATAAACCAAAAGACTGGCATTCGCGGTTCTTGAAAGGTGAATGCACCTTTCAAGACCCGTCAGTGCCGCTCTTTTGGTGTGTGTGTGTGTGTATGTATATATACGGTATCTCACAAAAGTGAGTACACCCCTCACATTTTTGTAAATATTTTATTATCTTTTCATGTGACAACACTGAAGAAATGACACTTTGCTACAATGTAGTGAGTGTACAGCTTGTATAACAGTGTAAATTTGCTGTCCCCTCAAAATAACAACACAGCCATTATTGTCTAAACAGTTGGCAACAAAAGTGAGTACACCCCTAAGTGAAAATGTCCAAATTGGGCCCAAAGTGTCAATATTTTGTGTGGCCACCATTATTTTCTAAAACTGCCTTAACCCTCTTGGGCATGGAGTTCACCAGAACTTCACAGGTTGCCACTGGAGTCCTCTTCCACTCCTCCATGACGACATCATGGAGCTGGTGGATGATTAGAGACCTTGCACTCCTCCACCTTCCATTTGAGGATGCCCCACAGATGCTCAATAGGGTTGAAGGTCTGGAGACATGCTTGGCCAGTCCATCACCTTTACCCTCAGCTTCTTTAGCAAGGCAGTGGTCGTCTTGGAGGTGTGTTTGGGGTCACTATATCATGTTGGAATACTGCCCTGCGACCTGGTCTCCGAAGGGAGGGGGATCATGCTCTGCTTCAGTATGTCACAGTACATGTTGGCATTCATGGTTCCCTCAATGAACTGTAGCTCCCCAGTGCCAGCAGCACTCATGCAGCCCAACCATGACACTCCCACCACCATGCTTGACTGTAGGCAAGACACACTTGTCTTTGTACTCCCTACCTGGTTGCCGCCACACACTCTTGACACCATCTGAACCAAATAAGTTTATCTCATCAGACCGCAGGACCTGGTTCCAGTAATCCATGTACTTAGACTGCTTGTCTTCAGCAAACTGTTTGCGGGCTTTCTTGTGCATCATCTTTAGAAGAGGCTTCCTTGTGGGACGACAGCCATGCAGACCCGACAGCCATGCAGACCAATTTGATGCAGTGTCGGCGTACGGTCTGAGCACTGACAGGCTGACCCACCATGCCTTCAACCTCTGCAGCAATGCTGGCAGCACTCATATGCCTATTTCCAAAAGACAACCTCTGGATATGATGCTGAGCACATGCACTCAACTTCTTTGGTTCGACCATGGCGAGGCCTGTTCTGAGTGAAACCTGTCCTGTAAAACCAATGGATGGTCTTGGTCACCATGCTGCAGGTCAGTTTCAGGGTCTTGGCACTTCTCTCATAGCCTAGGCCATCTTTATGTAGAGCAATAATTCATTTTTTTAGATCCTCAGAGTTCTTTGCCATGAGGTGCCATGTTGAACTTCCAGTGACCAGTATGAGAGAGTGAGAGCGATAATACCAAATGTAACACACCTGTTCCACATTCCAGCCTGAGACCTTGTAACACTAACAGACCACATGACGCCGGGGAGGGAAAATGACTGATTGGGCCTAACTTGGACATTTTCACTTTGGGGTGTACTCACTTTTGTTTGCCAGCGGTTTAGACATTAAAGGCTGTGTTGAGTTATTTTGAGGGGACAACAAATTTACACTGTTATACAACTGTACACTCACTACTTTACGTTGTAGCAAAGTGTAATTTCTTCAGTGTTGTCACATGAAAAGATATAATAATATTTTTTACAAAAATGCAAGGGGTGTACTCACTCTTGTGATATACTGTGTATGTATGTGTGTATATATAATATATTTATTGTATGTGTGTGTACACAAATACTATTAGGTTAAAGCTGGTACATATCATCAGACTGAGATTAACGTTTTTATTTAAAGGATAACTTTGGTAACATTACATTACCTGTTTTTAGGGTGGAACACATAACATGTTCCCAATGCTGTACTATTTTTTACACAGCGTTGTCGCCGCAATGTGTAAAACCAATATCACATATATGAAATCACAATCTATTTTATGTGTGTCAGACTTGATTACTACTAACTATACCTTTTTTGTATGACTGCTGCGGTTCACCAAAAAGCCAATTTGTGGCCTTTGTGCTACATAAACAACTTTTACCACAGTGTTGTCTAATGATCAAATCAAATATTACTTTGTGCGATCATGATATCACACTATAACATCAGAACCTGTGCCACTATAAAATGACAGGCCCAAAAAATGCTCAATAGTTCATAATAAGTAACATTCTTCCATAAAGTGCTCAGTGCCTAAAATAGCTTCTTAGTGCTCCGTGCCAACCACTGCTTCCACACACTCACCAGATGTAATTGGCTTTATGCTTTACAGGAAAAAAGTCGCAGCATGCGTATGGAAATATTTGTGCCAGCCCTAATTTTTTTTTATCAAAACAATATTTTTATGGAATATAAATTCAGCTGTTAGTTTTTTATTAATGTGCCTTAAAAGTCCCATATTGGTATATTGTTTGAGTAAACCCACAGTGGCATTTTTCCCCAAATTTGACTGTAAAAGTGGAAATACATTTTATAGTGGTTGTAACAGCTAACTTTTTTTTTTCACCTTAATGCATTGTCTGCATCAAGGTAAAAAACATTTTAGGCGCGACTCTCAAAAATTATTGCTCTCGCTCTAACTCTCGTGGCAATACCTCACGTGTAGTTTGAAAACTGTTTACAAATGCGGGCGCGACTTGCGTATGCTTTTGCTTCTGCGCGCAAGCACGGAGTGATGGGGCTCTTAAAAAAAAAAAAAAAAAAAATTCCGTTTTATTTTTACATTTTCCCTTTTTAATTTATTTGATATTTTTATCACTTTTATTGCTGTCCCAAAGAATGCAAACATCCCTGTGACAGCAATAGGCACGTGACAGGTACATTTTATGGAGCGATATGGGGTCTATAAGACTTCAAACCCCAACCCTGCACTTAAATACATTTAAAACACCAAGGTGTTTAGGTTTTTGAAAATGCGCTGTTGATTCCCGAGTAAACCGGAAGTGATGTCATGACATCTCTTCCGGATTACCATAGCCAAGACCTGATCAAAGCCGATCTCGGCATTGTTCGGGTCTCCGGCCAGCTGGTCCTGGTGGGACGGGAGAGACCTGGCGAGAGTGGGGGACGTCCCCTCCCGCTGCTTGTAATAACAGCTGAGCCGCTACTTCAGTTATTACAAGAGAGCCGACCGTCTAGAGCACTAAAAAGCGGTACCATGGTGATGCCTGGCATCATTCCGGTACTACCACTTGAAGCCAAATAACGTACAGATATGTGATTTGGCGGTAAGTGGTCAATCAGCTTTTGTACATTTAACGCATCCCAGCTTAACTTGCGAATGAGGGGTGCTTTAGGGAGATGGGGACCTGTGATGCTTGTAGCCTGCCATAGCAAAAGGTGGATATGGTTAAATTGCACGGAATATTGGGCATAATATTGGTACACATTGAACCCCCTGTACTGACTGCCCCAACCCCCCCTTTTCTAGGGTGTCTACTTTTGTTCTTCAGCCCCCATGTATATGACTGTAGCCTTCTGCTTATCTCCAAAGTGAACTATATATCTTAATGCAGACACATTCAGCTCTATGGGAATTGTGTGCATAGAGCAGAGCATGTGAACATTGGTCGCTCTACACCCTCTTCCAAATTATTATGCCAATGATATTTTTTTCATTTACCTAAGTAATTTATGTAAACAGTCAGCATAATTCTCATGTTATCAACTATTAAGAGTACAATTCAAATTTTATTGAACAAACCTCCTAATGATAACTTTTTTTTTTTCAAAATAAAAAACTTACAATGCACTGTTCCAAATTATTACGCACAGTAAGTTTCAAAACACTTTATAGGTTGTAAAGAACTAAAAATTGTCATTTGTTGTGTTTGCAGCATATTTACTGAAATCAAAAGCTATTTCAATCAAACTTTGAACAACATTTTAACTTTTTAAACATTTTAACATAGGACTCCTTATTTGATAGCAGCGTCACAAGTCTTGCATCCATTGAACTTGTGAGTTTTTGGACAGTTTCTGCTTGAATTTGTTTGCAAGATGTCAGAATAGCCTCCCAGAGCTGCTGTTTGGATGTAAACTGCCTCCCACCCTCATAGATCTTTTTCTTGAGGATGCTCTAAAGGTTCTCAATAGGATTGAGGTCAGGGGAGGATGGAGGCCACACCATGACTTTCTCCTTTTATCCCCATAGCAGCCATTGATGCAGAGGTTTTCTTTACAGCATGAGATGGTGCATTGTCATGCATGAAGATGATTTTATTACGGAAAGCATAGTAGTTCCTTCTGTACCAGGGAAGGAAGTGGTCAGTCACGAACTCCACATACTTTGCAGAGATCATCTTTACACCTTCAGGGACCCTAAAGGGGCCGACCAGCTCTCTTCCCATGATTCCTGTCCAAAACATGACTCCACCAACGCCTTTCTGATGTCGCAGCCTTGTTGGAACAGGGTGGCCATCCACCAGCCATCCACTACTCCATCCATCTGGACCATCCAGGGTTGCACGGCACTTATCAGTGAACAGGACTGTTTGAGAATTTGTCTTCATATATTTTTCTGCCCAATGCAACAGTTTCTGCTTGTGAGCATTGGTTAGTGATGGCCGAATGGAAGGTTTATGCACAGTTGCAAGACTGGAGGACTCTACACCTTGATGTCCATGGGACTCCAGAGGCACCAGCAGCTTAAAATATCTGTTTGCTGCTATGTAATGGTGTTTTAGCAGCTGCTCTCTTGATCCGATGCATGGATCTGGCAGAAATCTTCCTCAATGCGCCTTTATCTGCACAAAACCAGTCTGTGCTCTGAATTGGCCACAAATTTCTTAATAGTGCGATGATCACGCTTAAGTTTTCGTGAAATATCTAATGTTTTCATACCTCGTCCAAGGCATTGAACTATTTCACTCTTTTCGGTATCGGAGAGTTCCTTTTTCTTCCCCAAATTGCTTGAAAATGGTGCTCTGCTTAATAATGTGGAACACCCTCCTTTAGTAGTTTTTCCTTTAATTGGGCTCACCTGGCAATCTAATTATCACAGGTGTTCGAGATTGTTTTCAGTGATCAAAAGAGCCCTGAGACACAATGCCATCCATGAGTTAAACTGAAAAACAAAATATTTAATCTTTGTGACACTGAAATAGAATTTGCATAATAATTTGGAACAGGGTGTATACTAGCTGTGAGGTGCATTAGGGGAGAATAAGGAGCATGCATAGGACAAAAAAGCCTGAAAACAGTGGTAATTTGGAACAATTGGGGGGGGGGGGGGGGGGGGGGATGATGAAAAAATTTGAGTTTAGCTTCACTTTACAGGAATATATAAAGATTGTAGCTTACATTGTTTAGCTGCTATATTCTAGAACCTCCAGCAATGAACTCTGTAACAGGTGGATCTTCATTATCAATTGTAACTAGAGTTGAACACTGACTTACAATGGATTAAAGGTTCAGAGTCTGGGCTTCTTAGATTTTATGGTAATGAGGATAGACTCAAACTCCGTACACATGGGCCGAATGTCGGCCTTTAAAAAAAAAAAAAAAAAGGCCGCCATTCAGCCCTAGTGCATGTTGGTCTGTCCGACACAAGCCGGCGATGCATGCTGGAAAACCAGCAGCTGACCAACTCCTGATCAGTGCTCTCAGCCAATGGTGGAGAACACTGATTGGAGCGTTCTGTCAGGGATCTTAAGATGAGACATTCCTCAGTGATATTCTTTGAGTGTTGTAGACTAATGGTAGCCTTATTTGAGGATGTACCTTTAGTTCCATTCCACGCTTCTCTAAACCTGGAACAAGCATGCTCTGTTTCTTGACCTCCCTATGTGCCTACCCAGCTAAGAAAGGAAATCTCTAGCTTGGTAAATCTTCAGTCCAGCCTTAAAAATGGGGAAGTCATTTCTTGTACACCCATAGAAGGTGATGAAAACAGATGCCAACTCCACAGGTTGGGGAGGAATGTTCCACTCAGTTCAGGAAACTTGATCACCCAGGAAAGCCAAGCATCCCTGTCAGCATTCTGGGGCTCTGCCATAAAACTAGCTGGGCCTCCCTTTAGGTTCATCTGATCAGGATACAGTCGGACAACATCATGGTTGCAGCCTATGTCAACCATTAAGAGGGATACCTGGAGTCAGGCAGCCTTACTGGAAGAATGTCTGTTCATCTCATGGTCAGAAAAATACTGTCCAACCCTCTCTGATGTTCACATCCCAGGTGCAGGCTATTGGAAGGCAGATTACCTCAGCTATTACTGCCTGGATTTTCTTTCTGCCCTGCAAAAAACACGCTTTGAGAAAAATTATTTTGGAAAGGAAATTATACAAGAGACTAATACTGGAGGTCACTGCCACAAAACAAACTTGTAGGAGAAAGGGGTGTCCCCAAGGGATAATATGGGCAGGAAACCAATAAAGGATAGTATTGGAAAAAATTCAAAGTATGTATACAAAATAAGCAAATTTTATTCAAAGTACAAAAAGGAAGAAAATTACAAAGGTTTATAAATATCTAAAAACAATCAAGAAGAACATGATCATGAATACAAACATACAGCTACTGGATGCTGCAGCAAATGCTTAGAAAAGGCAGCTGCTGCAAACCCACCCTACATGTTTTGGAAAAAAACACAAAGATTGATTTCTTTTTATGATGCCTGTACTTCCTTCTTCAGGGGTTCGAGTAGAATGTATTGTTACATTTCTATCGAAAAGAAAAAAAGAGAATATGTATGTAGATATAAGTGGCCAACCACTACAAAGTACAGTGAATTTACATATTAAAATTGATTTATAGAAAGGCGAATATACAGTCAGAATATATAGTTCAGTACTTACAAATCAAAAATGTTCTTTTACAGGAAGATGATACACGGCACGTATGCAGGTGGATGGGATCCCACATCCAAAGGTTCCTTAACCACTTCCCACCCTATAGCGGATTGACGTCCGGGAAGTGGTTCCGTTATCCTGACTGGGCGTCATATAATGTCCAGCAGGATAACATGCCGCCGCGCGCCCCGGGGGCGCGCATCGCGGCGATCGGTGTGTCAGCCTGACACACCGCTCCGCCGATCTTGGTAAAGAGGCTCCGGCGGAGGCTCTTTACCACGTGATCAGCCGTGTCCAATCATGGCTGATCACGCTGTCAATGGGAAGAGCCGTTGATCGGCTTTTCCTCACTCGCGTCTGACAGAAGCGAGTAGAGGAGAGCCGATCGGCGGTTCTCCTGACGGGGGGTCTGCACTGATTGTTAGCGCAGCCCCCCCCTCAGATCACCACACTGGACCACCAGGGATCTCCACTAGGACCACAAGGGAAGGGGCAACATGTGGATGGCCATCCATGTGCCCAATCTGTGCCAATCAGTGCCCACAAATGGGCACTGATTGGCACCATTATGTTCCAGCAATGCCTCCAATATGTTTTGAGTGCCACCTGTCAGTGCCCATCGGTGCCACCTGTCAGTGCCCATCGGTGCCACCTGTCAGTGCCCATCGGTGCCACCTGTCAGTGCCCATCGGTGCCACCCGTCAGTGCCCATCGGTGCCACCCATAAGTACCCATCAGTGCCGCCTATGAGTGCCCATGAGTGCCCCTCAGTGCCACCTCATCGGTGCCGCCATATCGGTGCCCGTCAGTGCCACCTCATCGGTGCCGCCATATCGGTGCCCGTCAGTGCCGCCTCATCGGTGCCGCCATATCGGTGCCCGTCGGTGCCGCCATGTCGGTGCCGCCATATCGGTGCCCGTCGGTGCCGCCATATCGGTGCCGCCATATCGGTGCCCGTCGGTGCCGCCATATCGGTGCCGCCATATCGGTGCCCGTCGGTGCCGCCATATCGGTGCCCGTCGGTGCCGCCATATCGGTGCCCGTCGGTGCCGCCATATCGGTGCCCGTCGGTGCCGCCATATCGGTGCCCGTCGGTGCCGCCATATCGGTGCCCGTCGGTGCCGCCATATCGGTGCCCGTCGGTGCCGCCATATCGGTGCCGCCATATCGGTGCCCGTCGGTGCCGCCATATCGGTGCCCGTCGGTGCCGCCATATCGGTGCCGCCATATCGGTGCCCGTCGGTGCCGCCATATCGGTGCCGCCATATCGGTGCCCGTCAGTGCCGCCATATCGGTGCCCGTCAGTGCCGCCATATCGGTGCCCGTCAGTGCCGCCATATCGGTGCCCGTCAGTGCCGCCATATCGGTGCCCGTCAGTGCCGCCATATCGGTGCCCGTCAGTGCCGCCATATCGGTGCCCGTCAGTGCCGCCATATCGGTGCCCGTCAGTGCCGCCATATCGGTGCCCGTCAGTGCCGCCATATCGGTGCCCGTCAGTGCCGCCATATCGGTGCCCGTCAGTGCCGCCATATCGGTGCCCGTCAGTGCCGCCATATCGGTGCCCGTCAGTGCCGCCATATCGGTGCCCGTCAGTGCCGCCATATCGGTGCCCGTCAGTGCCGCCATATCGGTGCCCGTCAGTGCCGCCATATCGGTGCCCGTCAGTGCCGCCATATCGGTGCCCGTCAGTGCCGCCATATCGGTGCCCGTCAGTGCCGCCATATCGGTGCCCGTCATTGAAGGAGAAAACGTACTTATTTACAAAAAATTTTAACAGAAACAAAGAATTTGGGGTTTTTTTCGAAATTTTCGGTCTTTTTTTATTTGTTGCGCAAAAAATAAAAAACGCAGAGGTGATCAAATACCACCAAAAGAAAGCTCAATTTGTGGGAACAAAATGATAAAAAATTTGTTTGGGTACAGTGTAGCATGACCGCGCAATTGTCATTCAAATTGCGACAGCGCTGAAAGCTGAAAATTGGCCTGAGCAGGAAGGTGTCCAAGTGCCTGGTATTGAAGTGGTTAAAGGATTAATTATGAGCAGGGGAGACCCCAGTTATAAGGGAAGTTCCGTCACCCCGTTCAGTGAATCCAAAGCATGTAGCAATTTTGCTAAGGGTCTGGGATGGGATCAAACCTCACAAGGAGGCGGGTGCAGCAGGTCAGAGCTCGCAAGAGCCACCCAGCATGGGTATGGAGAGTGCAGATCTGTCGGGGCAAAGAAAATATGTATATGTATGCTGCTCTTCCACTCATATTACACAGAACCATTAGTAAGCTCCCAAAAGTGAGTAGGGAAGACAAGGCCAGCAAAGGCATCCCACCAAGGAGAGGAGGAAAGTCAATGCCGAAAAATACAGAGCAATATATGGGGCAGAAGTGAGAACTGAGGGATGGTCAGCATGAAAAAGGATATGAGAGAAAAGAGAAAGCAGGAGTAATATTGTTTCTAACCTTGCATCAGATAAATCTCAGTGTATCCATGTCAGGGAAAATCACCTCAGCTGTGCAGCACTGATATGCCTCACAAGTTGGTGTTTAAATATCCCCCTGGTGGGAGTGGTATATGAGAGCCAGCCAATCATAGTAATTTTTGAAAGAGTGTGGTTTGGAAGATTGAATGGAGCTCGACAGGGCATAATCACACAGCCGTGTAAGTAAACACAGCTGTGTGCGGGAGCTCTCCAATAGAGGCTCCTCGGCTGATGCGACGTCTGGCGTCGCTGTGTCAAAAGACGCGATGACGCCGACACAGACCGCTGACACCGAAGATTGGGCGGCAGCTAAGGGCAGAGATGGAATGACGGCCAGTGCGCAGGCACGAAGGCCACAGTGCCTGCGCGTAGCTATCGCCCCAGAGAATGCCTCCGGTCCCATGGAGAGAAAGGATCGGAGGGCCCCCGGTGCCAGGGAGCGCCAACGAGCCACAGCCACCAACGAGGGGAGAGATAAAGAAAGTCCCACCCAGGCCATTAGGGACAACGGATATTCCATGGTTAATATGCGACAATGGTCATATATGTCAGTATAAATAAAACCATAATGGTGTGACAGTTGAGCAATAAAAATTAACTTTTTTTTATTTTAAGAAATTGAACTTGAGATGAATGTGGGATCCTCATTCACGTGCATTAGTGGTTACTAAAGAGTAATAATAAACCTGCAGAAGAAAAGAAATGGAAATACATTTATATTCAGCAGACTCTTATATATTATACATTTCATAGAGTAGTAGGCTTATTCAACAACCAAAATAGTAAGTTCATGATAATAAACCAATAGTATCAAAAGACAGCAAAAACAAAAAGAATAAAGAAGAAAACAAAAAGAAAGAAAGGAGAAGAGGATTGTAGAATAGAATAAGAGAACATCATTGGAAACATGTGATATCCTATAGGGAGATTATTTATAGGTCTACAGATCTTTGTCAAAACTTCCAGTTGCAAAGCCTGGCAGGAAAGGTTTTAGGTTAAAAGCTTTGTTTAAGCCAGGCGGGGAGGTGGCATTGAGATTTGAGATCCACCGAAGCTTGCGTTGTAGGAGATATTTATCAATCTCCACTTCTTGGGCTTGGGTGTAGGCGATCAAGGACTAATGCCCCGTACACGCGGTCGGACATTCCGACAACAAAATCCTAGGATTTTTTCCGACGGATGTTGGCTCAAACTTGGCTTGCATACACACGGTCACACAAAGTTGTCGGAAAATCTGATCATTCTGAACGCGGTGACGTAAAACACGTATGTTGGGACTATAAACGGGGCAGTAGCCAATAGCCTTCATCTCTTTATTCTGAGCATGCGTGGCACTTTGTGCGTCAGATTTGTGTACACACGAAATTCGTTGTCGGAAAATTTTATAGCCTGCTCTCAAACTTTGTGTGTCGGAAAATCCGATGGAAAATGTGTGATGGAGCCTACACACGGTCGGAATTTCCGACAACAAGGTCCTATCACACATTTTCCGTCGGAAAATCTGACCGTGTGTATGGGGCATAAGACTGAAATGGTGGGGCAAATACCATTATGGGTCTGGGCAACATGTCTGCCCAATGGCAGATCAGGATTGGCAGTCTCCATGACCCTGATGTGGCGGTATAGTCTTTGCCATAATTTTTGTACTGTAAAAGCAGTTACATAGAACCAGATAAACCACTCCCATTATCTGGCAGTTAGAGTAATGCCTTGGTCTGAATGGCATGCCATTGGGTAGGTAAATGTTTTTTCTGGTGTCCATATAATATATATATATATATATATATATATATATATATATATATATATATATATAATATTATGTTCCCACTGTTTTGCAAGGATCACCTCTCACTGAGCCACGAAATTCGCTCTGGACCAATAGATCACCCACAGAGGTGGCTTGTCTGTAGGTGATCATTGGAAACAGAGGTACAAAAGGACCTACAATGGGATCAGAGGTTAACAAATGCCAATATTTTTTTACATATTTGCATAAATTTAGTATGATCATTAGTAAAGGTTGTGACTATTCTATGGCTTTCATTTGAAATTTTGGGTTTCTTTGGTGCAAGTAGCTCATGCCTGTTACTAATATTAGCGCGTTGGAATGCTTTCTTAAGACATTTGTGGCTGTGGCCACGTTCAAGTAGACATTTCTTTAGAATGTTAGCCTCACGTTTAAAGTTCAACTGGTTAGAACAATTGCGTTTAATACGCAAGTATTCACCATATGGAATGGAGTTTATAAGGGGTCTAGGATGGAAACTAGAAGAGTGCAGGACCGTGTTCCCTGCAGTGGGCTTTCTGAATAATTTACAAGATAGTAAGTTGGATTCGTTTTTGAAGATTTCAATGTCCAAAAAGGTAATTCTGGACACGTCAGAATTCATTGTAAAATTAAGATTAAGTTCATTGGTATTCAACTTGGTCAGGCACTCATCTAAAAGTGATTGGGGACCATCCCAGACGATGAAGATGACGTGGCACAGGTACATAGAGAGAGCCTCGTCGCTGAAGATGGTATTTTCCCACTCCCCCAGGTACAGATTGGCAGCAAGTGCCCCTGGCTACGCCCTGTACCTGGAGGAATATTGAACCATCGAAGGAGAACACATTGTGATTCAATATGTAATCTAAAGATAGAAGTATAAATTCATTGAAGGAGGTTTCATGATGACTGATTCGAGACAATACCTTGCGTATGCATGCCAACCCCCTACAGTGTGGTATTGAACTGTAGAGGGCTTCTACGTCAATGGTTGCAAGGATACAGTTGGCTGGAACTTGAACGTCTTCTATAGTTTGTAACAGATGAATAGTGTTGTGAATATAGGATGGGATGGTGAGAACGAAAGGTCTAATATGTTCATCTATTACTTTAGACAAGTTTTCAGTGATGGATCCGTTGCCCGAAAGAATTGGTCTGCCTGGTGGATTGGTAGAGTTTTTGTGGATTTTTGGCAACGCATAAAAGGTTGCTAATCTTGGAATAAGGAGTGCGTATGAAATGCCAGGTTTGTTTGGAAATGGTTTTGTTGTAATAAGCATCATCTACAAAAGAATGGAATTTTTTTTTATTGAAGGCCTCAACAGTGTCTCTGCCCACTGGGTGATACCAATCACGGTTCCTTAAGATGTTTAGACATTTTTTTTATATTGTTTATTGTCCAAAAGGACAATATTTCCCCCTTTGTCACTTGGTTTGATCGTGATAGTATGGTTGTTTGATAGATCATGTAACACCAATTTTCCCCAAGGGATAATATGGTTAGGAAACCAATAAAGGATAGTATTGGAAAAAATTCAAAGTATATATAAAAAATAAGCAAATTTTATGCAAAAACGACGTTTTGAAACCCATCAAGGAACTCTTTGTTCTAACTGCCTATTGGCCGCTTCGGGTTACTACCAAGTCCATTGGACATCTCTGAACTATTGTCACCCCCCAAAAGGAGCCATTGCTGATCCGTCATGCAGAGACATACTTTTCTCTCTAAGGAGTCCTATAATTTCCACCTTAATGAAGACAGTGTTTGTACTCTGCTCCCAAGTTCCCCAAAGAGATTGCTCTTCATTGTGTGAACGTTGAGAAGGGGGGGGGTGTCTGTGTAGCAAAGCTTGACTAGTGTCCAATCATCCAAATGTGTACTGGCCTATAACCCAGATTATGAATATCTAGCCTATGTGCTGTACTGTACTCCAACATGGAATTTACAGGTATGTCAAAATCCCCCCCAATTTTGTCTGTATATGCCTACAGAGATATAGATATGTTGGTATCATGAAAGTATTTGGGAGCATAGGAATGCACATTCTAACCAAGGATGAGTTCTGGCGTGTTCGCATACCCCACGTGCAGAGCCCAACAGGAAGTCGGCACTGTGCTAATCACAGGCAGTGAGACATTTCCCGATCTCTACAGCCGCGCATCGGGACAATGTCTCACTGCTTGTTATTAGCGCAGCGTAGTGCCAACTTCCTGACGGGCTCTGCATGTGGGGTGTGCGAACACGCCAGAGCTCATCCTTAACTCTAACACTGCAAACATTTTTCTAATTATCACATTTCCTTTTTTTATTCTACTTGCTGTCTTGGCAAATTGTAAAAAAAAAAAAAGCTTTTTTTTTTTTTTTTTTTTTTTTTTTTGTTAAATTATTTCGAACCCCCGAACTATATATATTTTCTTTAAGCAAAATCCCTGGAGAACAAATGGTGAGTAGTACAATTTTTTTTTTTTTTTTTCCAAGTCGCACGATATTTCACGGTTTCTCAAAAGCAAACTCAAGAAAAAAATATTTTTTAATATAATACCCATTTTTTTAGAATATAAAAGTTATGTCGAATAAATGGATACCCAACAATGCCACACTTTAAAATTGCATATGCCTGTGGTGGCAAGCTACAGTGCCTAATAATCTCTGCTTTAAAAGCCTTTACAAGTTACTAGTTTAGAGCTAAACAGAAGGTCTGGCACTAGAATTATTGCTCTTATTCTCTGAGGTTCATGCAGGTACCTCATGTGTGGTGTGATCACCGTTAATGTGTGTGAGGGACCTACGTGCACATTTGCATGGAATGTGGGTGCTTTAAATTTTCCTTAGTTTATTATTTTAATTACCTTTTATATTTTTTTGACACGTACCTCATTTACTTTTTTGCTATCCCAAGGGATGAACAGCAGCTCTTCAGAGCTTCCATTCCTTCCACTCTTCACAGCGCATCCTATGCCTCCTGTCACATAAGTCCCAGGCTTTCCAATGGGATGGGAGAGCCTGGTAAAGGCGATAAGTGACGGCGGGAGGAGGGGGAACCCCTTTCTCCACCTGAAAAAGTCTTTGGGCAGCTGTAAAGCCACTCAGATTACTTTTACAAGAAAGACAATTACTAGCAGAAAAGAAGGATGATATCTGAATCGTAGCTGCAGCCTTGACCCAGATATCATCACTACCACTTAGACGTATATACAGTATACATATGTTGGATGGGAAATGGTTAAGAAAATGTTTTGTAGCAGGAGACATGACGATGTATGATGTCACATAGTGACAGCAGGCAAATTGACTAGCAGCACTCTGTTAATATTTCAAGCGCACATAACAGATATACAGAATACAGAAGATAACAGAATGTGTCCTGTGACTGACTGTGAAAAGATGATTATTTTGGAATTTCAGAGTACTGAACTGCAAAAACTACACTTCCCTGCATTCAGTGTATATAGGTATTTTATTTCCTTATAGTAACCTTACTGATGTATCATTTCTACAGTAGGCAGGTAGTTTTTTGAATGGGGGTATTTTAAAACCTCAGTTGCATTTTTACTGCTCTTTGTCTGTTTCTGAGGAGTTTTCCTTTGCAGTACTGTTCCATGTCCCCAACAGAACATCATACAGCACTAATAAACCTAAAGCGGTTATATTACCCGCTTGGTCATTTTTACCTACAGGTAAGCCTATAGTAAGGCTTACCTGTAGGTAAAATGAATATCTCCTAAACCTGCACGGTTTAGGATATATGCACCCCTCATGCAGCCGCTGACATCAGCAGCGCATGCGCTCTAAAGGTCTGGCGACTCGTGCAGGAACAGAGGATTACCGCGCACATGCACGCGAGTAACGTCATCGCGGCTCCGGCCACTCACAGTGCTGGAGCCTGCGAACCCATAAGAAATGCAGAGGGAACATGTCAGCCCCACGGCGGTGACCGGGCGAGCTGCGAGAGCTTCGTTCTAAGGTAAGTATTTCATAATGTGCCAGTATGCTATTGTCTTGCAGGTTTTTTGGAGGGGGGGGTTGGCGGTTTACTACCACTTTAAGAGAGTTCAGTTTTTGCCACATGTACAGTCGGCACATTGTAACTTTTGATTTTATCCCACATAAAGCATTTTTTTGTCTACGTTTGTCTAGCATTGGGCAATTAGAATAGTAGTTCTATTTTTGTATTGGCTAAATTTAAAGCGTAACTCCACTTTTGTTGAGAAAAAAAAAACATTCCCTCTGGGTGATCTATGTACATTGCAAGGATTATAACAACCTTTGTTGCAGATTCCTTCCTTTTTGTTCTGAAAAAAATCCCTGTATGTTTGTGCCTCTACTGAGTGGGTCTAATGGAAGCGGTTTATTAATTATCTGTGAGGTTTAGAGCTGCAGGGCACTAATGAGGAAGCTGCTGGCCTGCATCCTCTTAGACGTGCTCCTATTGAAAGTATCTCTCCAAAAATGAATTTTTTTTTGCAGGGGATGCCTGAAATCTGATTTGTATCTTAGGCAGACGTTTGGAAAAATTGGTGAGCCAATCACAAGCAGGAATTGTTTCTGGGGAGTGGTCAGTACACACTCTATGTACAGAACAACTCCAGGTAGCCATATTGCAATGCATTCTCAGAAAATTACAGTGGCTGCAGCTTGAAAAGGAAAGATGATTTTTTAATCAATTACAATATGATTAGTGACGCAATTATATGTGCTATATTTTTTTTTCTTTGCTAGTTCCTCCTCACGAAAGTGGAGTGTTACCCTTTAAATGAGAACTTGGAAGAACAAAGATACAGTATTTTACAACAGGCGCTGCTATAGCTACCAAAGTTTTACCCATCTTACCTTGATTATAGTTTTAAAAAGAACTGGACTTTAATACACGTGACGTCTTGTATTTATCCAGCATTTTTCATGTTAACCTTTTAGGCTTGTTTCAAAAAACACTTTCCTCAATTACAGCACTGAGTGGGGCAATTTGAGATCTGTGTGAGGTCTCAGACCTTAGTATAACTAAAGGCAACCCTTTTTTCTTTTTTTTTGGATCGAGTGTAGATGGATTAGAACGCCTGTCTATTTTTATTGTTTATTTAGTATTGTTGGTCTGCCTCAAGGTTTAATGTTTGTTTTCATATGTTCAGAAGACTTTATCATGCAGTTCACACAACAAAGTTTAAAATGACCATTTTCAAAATAATACGCACATCATCAATATAGTTTTTGAAATGTTGACTTTTTTTGTAATGTTAGTAAATCAGATTCTAATACATGTGTTTTTGCATCACTTTCAGGGGCTTCATAAAGGTCAGAATTCACATTTGGCAGGTCCTAATGGTGAACGACCTATTTCTTCCACTGGGCCTTCCCAGCATCTCCAAGCAGCTGGCACTGGTATTCAAAATCAGGTTGGACATCCTACCATGCCTAGCAATTCAGTAACACAGGGGGCTGCTCTCAATCACCTCTCCTCTCACACTGCTACCTCAGGTGGACAACAAGGCATTACTTTAACCAAAGAGAGCAAGCCTTCAGGAAATGGAACAGTGCCTGAAACAAGCAGGCTTTCTGAAGGGACACCTAACAGTACTGCCGGTGTAGAGGGACTTCCTAATCATGTCCATCAGGTGACGGCAGATACTGTTCCTAGCCCTAGCCATGGAGATTCTAAGTCACCAGGTTTACTTAGTTCAGACAATCCTCAGCTCTCTGCCTTGTTGATGAGAAAAGCCAATAACAATGTGGGTACTGGAACCTGTGACAAAGTCAACAATATTCATCCAGCTGTTCATACAAAAACTGAGAATTCTGTTGCCTCCTCCCCATCTTCAGCCATTTCCACAGCAACACCTTCTCCAAAATCTACTGAACAGACAATGACCAACAGTGTTATCAGCCTTAACAGCCCCCATAGTGGACTTGATGCAGTCAATGGGAAGAGTATGGAGGACTCTCAGAGCCCTAAAAAGAAGGACCCAGCTATAATTAGCCACAAACAAAGCCCTCAGACTATACCATCCATGTCAGTTTCCATATACCCTAGCTCAACAGAAGTTTTAAAAGCATGCCGGTAAGTATCTGTAATTTTTCACTGTAAAACATTAACTTCTGTCCTATAAAAAACTCTTGATGGACTTTAGGACTACATTGCAGTAAATCGGAGAGAGGTTTATATTCAGTAAGTACGTGTTTTAAATTCTTTCTGATATTTATACAAGTAATTTTGTAGCATAATTTTCACTTTCTGCTAGTTATTGCATTTCAAATTTTGGTTTGTAAAATACTCCCCTTAGTAGTCATTTTGGCAGTGTGCAAGCTTCCTGCCGTAAGTGGTTGTAAAGGCAGAATTTTTTTTCTTAATGTATTCTTTGCATTGAGATTAACTTCTGTGTGTAGCAGCCCACCTAATACTTACCTGAGCCCCATCTCTTTCAAGCAATGTGCACGGGTGCTTTGGCCGTCTGGGACTCTCCCTCTTGATTGAGACACAGCAGCGGCGCCATTGGCTCCCATTGCTGTCAGTGAAAGTCAGTTAGCCAATCAGGGGAGAGAGGATGCAGAGCAGCAACATGGCTCAATGTCTGAATGGACACATGGAGCTGCGGCTTTGCTCGGATGCCCCCATAGCAAGCTGCTTGCTGTGGAAGGGCTCAAAAGGAGGGAAAATTGAGAAGCGGGACCCCGAGAAGAGGAGGATCAGGTCTGCTCTGTGCAAAACTACAAGACCAAGCAGGTAAGTATAACGTGTTTATTTTTAAAGAGAAAAGAGTTTAGTATCACTTTAATCACTTGAGAATAAATTGGTGGGTGTTGCAATGTTTAATGGTATTTGGGCAGCAGTTTTTCAAACACAATTTTTGGGGGGAAAAATTCACTTTTTATTTTTTTATTTTAATGCAAAAAACACAATACACAACCAAATGTTTTGGTAAAATATAGAGGATGATAATCTGAGTAAATAGATACCAAACCTGTCACGCTTTAAAATTCCACACGCCTATGCAACAGCGAAAAATGGCGTAACTTTACTCTCCATAGGTGTCACTTTAAAAGCCTTAACAGGTTACCACTTTAGATTTACACAGGAGGGCTGGTGCTAGAATTACTGCCCATGTTCTGAAGTTTGCAGTGATAACTCATGTGTGGGACGATTGCTGTTTTCGCGTGGGACCAACGTGTACGTTCGTCTTTACACACGAGTACAGGGACACCTGAAATTTTTTTTTTTCTTTTTTTTTTATATTATTTTTATATTATCGCATTAAAGTTTTATTTTTGATCACTTTTATTGCTGTCACAAGAAATGTAAAACATCCCTTGTGACAGCAATGGGCATGTGACGGGCAGTGTTAATTTTGACGTCAAATTTCAATTTTGTTTTAGTCAGTCTTTTGACTAAAATGCTATTTTGGTTTGTCTTATTTTAGTTGACTAAAACCCCCAGTACTTTTTAGTGGACTGAAATCTAATGGTTCAATTGTAGTGCAATATTTAAGCATTTTTGTAGAACTGTCAGACTCATTTACCCCTAGCGTAAAATTTAGGGGTGCACCGAATGGGTTTTTTGGTGCCGAAACCGATACCAAAAATGAAAAATACACTAGGCCTAAAATGACCGATACCGAAAATGACTGTTTTTATAATATATTTTTTAGATAGAGACTGGAGGACATGGTACAGTAGATGGTCAGAGAATGGGGACATGGTACAGGAGATGGTCAGTGACTGCAGACATACTACAGGAGATGCTCAGAGACTGCAGACGTGGTACAGGAGATGCCCAGAGACTGCAGACGTGGTACAGGAGATGCTCAGAGACTGCAGACGTGGTACAGGAGATGCTCAGGGACTGCAGACGTGGTACAGGAGATGCTCAGGGACTGCAGACGTGGTACAGGAGATGCTCAGGGACTGCAGACGTGGTACAGGAGATGCTCAGGGACTGCAGACGTGGTACAGGAGATGCTCAGGGACTGCAGACGTGGTACAGGAGATGCTCAGGGACTGCAGACGTGGTACAGGAGATGCTCAGGGACTGCAGACGTGGTACAGGAGATGCTCAGGGACTGCAGACGTGGTACAGGAGATGCTCAGGGACTGCAGACGTGGTACAGGAGATGCTCAGGGACTGCAGACGTGGTACAGGAGATGCTCAGGGACTGCAGACGTGGTACAGGAGATGCTCAGGGACTGCAGACGTGGTACAGGAGATGCTCAGGGACTGCAGACGTGGTACAGGAGATGCTCAGGGACTGCAGACGTGGTACAGGAGATGCTCAGGGACTGCAGACGTGGTACAGGAGATGCTCAGGGACTGCAGACGTGGTACAGGAGATGCTCAGGGACTGCAGACGTGGTACAGGAGATGCTCAGGGACTGCAGACGTGGTACAGGAGATGCTCAGGGACTGCAGACGTGGTACAGGAGATGCTCAGGGACTGCAGACGTGGTACAGGAGATGCTCAGGGACTGCAGACGTGGTACAGGAGATGCTCAGGGACTGCAGACGTGGTACAGGAGATGGCCAGGGACTGCAGACGTGGTACAGGAGATGGCCAGAGACTGCAGACGTGGTACAGGAGATGGCCAGTGACTGCAGACGTGGTACAGGAGATGGCCAGAGACTGCAGACGTGGTACAGGAGATGGCCAGAGACTGCAGACGTGGTACAGGAGATAAATGCAGCCTCACCAGGTTCCTTTAAATGCAGCCTGCCAGTGCCCATCATGCAGCCTGCCTTAGTATGTCAGACAGGATCAGGACAGGGTAGTGTTAGCAAGGCAAGTCAAAGCCAAGAACAGTGGTCTATGGAGGAAAGCTGTCAGCAGATCGCGTTAAGGAGCAGCTTGCTGCTATGATCAGTGGGAGGAGCCTTATCAGGGTGCGGCACTGCGGAGGTTAAGAGTGCATGTCAAACAAGTCCTGCACTCTTAACACCCGCGGCGCTGCACACTGATAATGCTCCTCCTGCTGATCATACCGACAAGCTGCTCCTTAACGCGGTGTGATGATAGCTTTCCTCCATAGAGCACTGTTTTGCTTTCAGCCGCCTCGTCAGGGAGGGGAGAACTGGACTGGATTGGGGCTGGACGGGGACGCTCCAGAACGACACCCCAGTACTGGGCGGCACCCCGTCCCATTTTCGGCGCCGTTATCAGCGTGATTTCTCTTTCGGCAAATTGTCAAAAAGGCCATTTTCGGCCGATATTTTGTTGCATCCCTAGTATAATTCTAATGTTTATGGTATTATGGTTTGAACATGCACTACAGACACAGATTTAGGCATTGATATGCAGTGTTTCACAAAAGTGAGTACACCCTTCACATTTTTGTAATTATTTGATTATATCTTTTCTTGTGACAACACTGAAGAAATTACTTTGCTACAATGTAAAGGTAGTGAGTGTACAGCTTGTATAACAGTGTAAATTTTCTGCCCCCTCAAAATAACTCAACTCACAACCATTAATGTCTAAACCGCTGGCAACAAAAGTGAGCACACCCCTAAGTGAAAATGTCCAAATTGGGCCCAAAGTGTCAATATTTTGTGTGGCCACCATTATTTTCCAGCACTGCCTTTAACCCTCTTGGGCATGGAGTTCAGCAGAGCTTCACAGGTTGCCACTTGAGTCCTCTTCCACTCTTCCACTCCTCCATGACGACATCACAGAGCTGGTGGATGTTGGAGACCTTGCGCTCCTCCACCTTCTGTTTGAGGATGGCCCATAGATGCTCAATAAGGTTTAGGTCTGGAGAAATGCCTGGCCAGTCCATCACCTTTACCCTCAGCTTCTTTAGCAATGCAGTGGTTGTCTTGGAGGTGTGTTTGGGGTCAATATAATGTTGGAATACTGCCCTGCGACCCAGTCTCTCAAGGGAGGGGATCATCCTCTGCTTCAGTATGTCGCAGTACATGTTGACATTAATGGTTCCCTCAATGAACTGTAGCTCCCCAGTGCCGGCAGCACTCATGCAGCCCCAGACCATGACACTCCCACCACCATGCTTGACTGTGTAGGCAAGACACACTTGTCCTTTGTACCCCTCACCTGGTTGCCGCCACACACGCTTGACACCAGCTGAACCAAGTAAGTTTATCTTGGTCTCATCAGACCACAGGACATGGTTCCAGTAATCCATGTCCTTAGTCTGCTTTTTGCTGACTTTCTTGTGCATCATCTTTAGAAAAGGCTTCCTTCTAGGACGACAGCCATGAAGACCAGTTTGATGCAGTGCGCAGCATATAGTCTGAGCACTAACAGGCTGACTCCCCACCCCTTCAGTCTATGCAGCAATGCTGACAGCACTTATACGTCTATTTCCCAAAGACAACCTCTGGATATGATGCTGAGCACGTGCACTCAACTGCTTTGGTCGACCATTACGAGGCCTGTCCTGAGTGGAACCTCTCCTGTTAAACCGCTGTATGGTCTTGGCCACCATGCTGCATCTCCGTTTCAGGGTCTTGGCTATCTTCTTTTAGCCTAGGCCATCTTTATGTAGAGCAACAATTATTTTTTTCAGATCCTCAGCGTTCTTTGCCATGAGGTGCCATGTTAAACTTCCAGTGACCAGTATGAGAGAGTGAGAGCGATAACACCAAGTTTAACACACCTGCTCCCCGTTCACACCTGAGACCTTGTAACACTAACGAGTCACATGACACCGGGGAGGGAAAATGGCTAATTGGGCCCAATTTGGACATTTTCACTTAGGGGTGTACTCATTTTTGTTGCCAGCAGTTTAGACCTTAATGGCCGTATGTTGAGTTATTTGGAGGGGACAGCAAATTTACATTGTTATACAAGCTGTACACTTACTACTTTACATTGTAGCAAAGTGTCATTTCTTCAGTGTTGTCGGAAGAAAAGAAATAATAAAAAATTTACAAAAATGTGAGGGGTGTACTCACATGAGATACTTTATAAAGTCTTTATAAATGAAACCAAGTTTCGTAAACAAAAATATTGCTTTTTGACAAAAAAGAAGTGCAACTTTAAAATATATAAAAAAAAAATTAATGTAAGCTCTATTGGCTGTAATGCCACTGCACATATTACCTGAATATATTATCAACATTAAATATTAAGTAAAAAAAAAAGCCTTTTTCTTATTTTTTTTTTTCTTTCAGTGGCTTAGTAGATGCCCCCTATTTATTCTGTGTGTTAGTGCAGTGTTAATTTTGACATCAAATGTCGATTTGCCCTAAAAAGCATTTGTTCACACCATAAATAAATAAAATTAAAAGTTACCGAGATGATGCCTGCAGCTGCAGGCATCATCCTGGTGTTGTAACCAGGTATTATAACCATTTAAAGTCCATCGACGTACTGGTTTGTGACTGGTCATCAAGTGGTTAATGACTGTTGAGATAAGCTCCTTTCAATTTACAGAGCATTTGTTTTCAAAGTGATTAGACCTGACACACAGATTTCCATAGACCAGGGATATGCAATTAGCGGACCTCCAGCTGTTGCAAAACTACAAGTCCCATCATACCTCTGCCTCTGGGTGTTATGCTTGTGGCTGTCAGTCTTGCTATGCCTCATGGGACTTCTAGTTCTGCAACAGCTGGAGGTCTGCTAATTGCATATCCCTGCCATAGAGCATAAATGCAGCTTAGTAATTGTGCATTACTAAGCAGGAAGCAGTGTAATATGTAATGAGCTCTTTCGGCTTTCTCTTGAATAAGTTATTTTTACACACTATATGCTTAAACATTTTTCATAACAAGGGTTGGCATGCGAATCAAATACAGCATTTAATATTGGTATTTATATAGCTCTGATTTATACAGAGCTTTTACATATATGTTGTACATTCACATTAGTTCTTGACCTCAAGGAGCTTACAGTTTAACCACTTGCCGACCACACACTGTAGCTTTACTGTTACAGTGCGGGCTGGCTGCGCAGAATCACATACATAGCCCACCCGCTGGCCCCATTGTGCTGTCACTGGCTCCAGCGCATGTTGCCATTACTAGATATATAATGTCTGCTTAGATCCCTATGTTTACCAACACAGGGGGCTCTCCTGTCATTCGCTCAGCCGATCAGTGGGGGCCGGCCATAAATCGTTGGCCGGAACTGACTGGCTTGTGCTGCAGCGAATGATAGCTCAGTGTTCCGAGTCCATGCATGTGTGTGAGCGTGTACACGGAAGAAAGCCGCAACGTACAGGTATGTGATTTTTGCCTGTACGAGCCGACCTGCAGCAGTAAACGTACTGCCGTGGGTCTGAATGCGGTTAAAGGCAAAGTGATGTAGAGGAAACAACCTGCTTTGAGGCGTGGTTAGGTTGTGGCGCGATAGTGGGCATTTTTGTGAATTCGCTGCAAAATGGATTTGTATACTTTGATCTTTGACACTTGGTTTGGGCTAGCTCAACTTCGCTGAAACAAAAAGCTTTGCCACTGGCAATAATGTGATAATGCAACATTAATGTCGGTTATTAAATGTACACCTATATGCATAATTTATGTCCCTAGAACACCTGATGGTGCTCCCTGCATGTTGGGCCTCTATGTGGCCAGGCTGTGAAAAGGTCTCACACATGTGGTATCACCATACTTGGGAGGAGTAGCAGAATATGTTTTGGGGTGCAATTTGTGGTATGCATAAGCTGAGTGTGAGCAATAACCTGTTATGACAATTTTGTAAAGAAAAAATTCATTTTGCAAAGAATTGTGGGAAAAATGTATAACTTAAACTACCATGCCTCTTCCTTGCACTGTCTACTTTCCAAAAAGGGGGGTAATTTGGGGGTTTTTGTACTGTTCTGGCTTGTTAGGTTACTTTCACACTAAGGCACTTTACAGGCGCTATATAGCTAAAAATAGCTCCTGCAAAGCGCCTCTCCTGTCACTCACTAGCGACCAAAAAGCGCAGCTAAAACAGTAAAGCGCTGCTAAAAATAGAGGCGCTTTACCAGCACCTCAGTGTGAAAGTGCCCTTGGTGTCAAATCAGGACATCAGTACATAAGGTGTGATCAATTTTTAGAGCTTGGCACCATAGTTTTTAGACTATAACTTTCACACAGATGAAATATACATTTATTTTGGTTATTTCTACCAGATATGTAGCAGTATACATTTGGGCCAAAATGTATGAAGAAAAATCGCTAATTTGCAATATTTTATAACCGAAACAAAGAAAAATGCATTTTTTTTTTATTATTTTTTTTTACAAAATTTTTGGTTTTTTTTTTTTTTCTATTTATAGCACAAAAAAAAAGTGGTCAAATACCACCAAAAAAAAGCTCTATTTGTGTGGGGGAAAAAAGGACAAAAATTTCATATGAGTACAATGTTGCATGCCTAAGTAATTGTCATTCAAAATGTGACAGCACTGAAAGCTGAAAATTGGTCTGGTTAGGAAGGGGGGGTTAAGTGGGCAAGTGGTTAATATATAGTATACTTGAATTTGATTTATGATGCAGGCAATTTAATACATGACTTGAATCGCTAGCGATCAGTGGTCTCCTTTGGAAAAAAATAAGCAAGCGCACTGCGATTTTAGTTATGCAATCAAATGATCTGTCAGTAGGATATGCACCAAATCGCTCCCTACATGAGCAAATTTTAAAACTGATAGAATTCAATGTCAGAATGTGGTTAATTACCGTTTGTAGTATAAACTATTGAATCTTTAAGGTCTTGTAGAACAGACAGCAATGACTGCCTTGACATTTCTCTCAGGGAGGCTTTCTTTAACCCTTCTACTGCCGTCATGTTTACTACTGTACCATCCTTTTGTCCTATAAGGTCCTCTTTTTACAAAATGTTTAATGTTTTGGGGGTTTTAAGCAATACTTGGGTCAAAATGTACATTTTAGCATTTTAATGTATTAAAAGTGCTGTGCTGTATAAGAAACAAGAAAATAAAAATATATTTTTATATACAGTGTACAGCAACTGCAAATGAAGTCAAAAACACTGGTTGACAAGTGCGATAACTATATTACAATGTTTCATAAATGTCCACAACAATCTGTGATGATCTCTCTCCTATATTTCTGTAGCTCTGCCCAACATAATTCATCAGTATGATGTCATCAGGGACATGGTGCACAGCAATGTGGAACTGGTTTAAATATGCATACACCCGGCCAGCTGCCTCCACAAGCAAACTCAAGGAGGCAGAGCTGCTAGTCTATTGTTACGAAGTCTCCTTGAGTTGACTTGTGGAGGCGGCTGGCAGAGTGCATGCGTTTTTTAAACCGGTTTCACATCGTTGTGCGCCATGTCCCCCATGATGTCATACTGATGAAATGTGTTGGGTGGAGCTACAGCAAGAGAGTAAGACAAATGTTAAGGGCTGCCCACATCTGATCCATCCCTGAGGGTTTTTCTTATGGGAGAGCGATCCTGGGCTTGCAGCAGTGTATCAGTATATAGTGTTTGTTAATGCATTATAGATGAAAGCATGAAGTATGCTTTCTCAATTTTTCTCAATTTTCCTATGTTGCAGCCTGATGCTACAGTTGTTTTACCCCTTTGCACCGACCGCACACATATATGCAGCCTCACGGAAGTGGGTTTTTGTGCTGGGAGCGCTCCCAGCACAGAGACTGAGCTCTCACAAACTATCAGGACCTGGGACTGTCGGTTCCGAGTCACCTGATTGCTGTGATAGCCTCTGATTGACTGGCCATCACAGTGATCAGTCAATGAGCCCGCCCCTGGGTTTCCTTGGTGCATTGCATTGTATCTTCATCTTCTTGCAGAAGAATTGTAAACAAACCAAGTTTGTAAAAAAGAAAAAAAAAACAAGATCAAGCTGGCCAGGATTAGTGTTTGGATTACGGTCAGCATCTTTTGGGTAGAATTAAAAAAAAAAAAAAAAAAAAAAAAAAACGCATTTCAATTGGTGTCAGTGTGTTTTAGGCAGGATAAAAAAAAAGCAAGATGCACACTACTGCTTCTGGGCTATACTACAGGTACGTTTTTGGGCCAGTTTTCCTTTGATAACATTATAAAAAAAAAAAAATCTAGAGCTATCTATTACTATTTACCACCAAAAAAAGCCCAATTTGTCATGAAAAAAACAAGGTATAATCCACCTGCATACATTAAGTAGTTGTGGGGATATGTACAGCTTTACGAAAACATGTCAAAGTTGCAAAATTCTGCTTAGACATTTAGATCTGTTTTACCCTTAGGCGTGAAGGGGTTAAACCCATTTTTTTTCCTCATGAATTTGCACTTAGTACCTTGTAATGACAAAGTAAAAACTGAATTTTAGTAATGTCTGTGAATTTATTAAAAGAAAAAACTGAAATATCACATGTACTTACCTTAAAGCGTTTGTTTCTCCAACACTTCATATTCCTGATATGTGCCTGCTGTACTTTTATGAGAAAATATGCTGTTCTCTTTGTATTGCTTCCTTTGTGTAAAATTCCTGGTGTTCCTTCCAGTCCCTCTGCCTTCCTATTAAAAACTGACCACACTATGCAAGAGAGCACACTGAGTTCCCAGCATAGCTAGAGAACTGACCGCAGTGTGCTCTCTTCCAATGATCAGACTTGTCCTGACACTCCCCCTGCTGCACAGCCATTCACTGAGAAGCTCAGTGTGCTGCTGCTTCTCCTCCTTCCTCAGCTCCTATGTAGCTGAGAAAAGGGAGACTGTGATAACTTATAAAAAAAAAAAAGTATACAAAATTGTTTTGTCTTTAATTTCTATTTTAAACTGAATGGGTTGTATTACAAGGTTAACTTTTAGGCTCCATGCACACTGAAGTTCATAAACTGATGTGTTTGGGCGTTTTTTTTTTTTTTTTAACAGCCCATAAACTCCCCTCTGTTAAAGTGGATGTAAACCCGAATTTTTTTTTTTTAATGTCATAATATAGAGTATAAGATTTCCTATCATTTGAGCCCAGTCTTGCCACAAAGTATTAATCCATCTCTGAGCAATCCTCTTTTATTGTTCAGTGAGATAAATTTTGACAAACAGAAAAACTTTGTCAAATCCTCCCCCTTGCTGTGAGTGACAGGTGATTTACATATCTCGTGCACTAGCCTAAGACATGTATTATTTTTTAATTCCCTCCCACTCTTTCTTCTGCTGCTCTGCCAGGATTGGATGTTCCACACCTCAGCATAATTGGGCATGCTGAAGTCATGTGGTTACTTTTCCTGTCTTTTCACTGGATGTTAGATCATAGTAGAAGTTCAGTGTAAGAAATACACAGGAGAAAATGCATATTGACAAGGGGAGTGTAGAGGTGGGCGGGGAGTCTACTGACGACATGACTCCACCCACCGATCTCCAGACAGCAGACCCACCCACAGAATCTGCAGTTTTTCTGCTCTAATAACAGACAGAGCGGAGATATTTGACAGGTAAAGATACATGCAGGAGGCGTGTATATCCTTATACATAACCCCTATGGCAGTAGTTTAGAAAGGATGACATTGGGTTTACATCCACTTTAACCTATGTGTCCTTGCACACATGAATGTTTTTGGCTGTTTATCAGCAGTGGAGTTTATGGGCTGTTTTCTGAACGCCATAAAATCGTGTTCAGTAGTCGTTTTTCTGACCACAAAAAACACCAAACATTGATAAACGCTCAAAAACCTGGCTCACCTGTGTTTTTTAATGTTTTTGATCCATTGAGGGAAAAAAAAAAAAACGCAAATAACCGCTATTGCAAAACCGTCGAAAGACTCACTGTAAAGCTACTGACATTTTTATTACATTATTTTAACGTCCACTGTGCATGGAGCCTTACAATCACTTTAAGTATTCAGACCCTTTACTCAGTACTTTGCTGGAGCACCTTTGGCAGCAATTGCAGCCATGAGTCTTTTTGGGTGTGATGATACAAGCTTTGCACACCTGGTTTGGGTACTCAGGTTGGATAAGGATCGTTTGTGAACAGGCATTTTCAGGTCTCTCCAAAGATGTTCAATAGAGTTCAAGTCAGGGTTTTGACTGGGCCACTCTAGGATGTTCAGAGTTGTCACTAAGCCACTCCTGTGTTGGCTTGGCTGTGTACTTAGGATCATTGTCATGTTGGAAGGCGAACCTTCAGCCCAGTCTGAGATCCTGAGCACTGTGCAACAGGCTTTCTTTGAGGATATCTCTGTACTTTGCTCCATTCAGCTTTCCCTCAACCCTGACCAGTCTCCCAGTCCCTGCTGCTGAAAAGAATCATCAGGTTCTTTGTCACTTCTTAAACTCTTAAACTAAGGCTCACCCCCCCCCCCCCCCCCCCATTGCTCAGATTAGCTCTTGGAAGAGTCCTGGTTGCGACAAACTTCTTCCATTTGAAAATTATGGAGGACACTGCGCTTGGGATCCTTCAGTGCAGCAAAAACATTTTTGTAGTCTTCCCTAGATCTGTGCCTTGCAGATCTGCAGGCAGTTTCTTTGACCTCATGGCTTTTGCTCTGATACAGTATTCTTTATCAGCTTTGAGGCCTTTTATAGAGGTGTGTGCCTTTCCAAATTTTTCAAGAAAAAAATACAAATTCATTTCAGCCTCAAACAGCCTTCACCGCTTCAATACTGGGCACTCTTACCCCCTTCCTCCCCAGGTGAATTTTAAGCTTTAAGGCTGGGTTCACATTAGTGCGTGCCAGACATTGCATGTGATTCGCACCACGTTGCTGTGCACATCACATGCGATGTTTGTCTGTGCATTGCAAATTTAGCCATACAAACTGGCTGTAATTGCATCATATTAACACCAAAATTGTTCAGGACCCTTTTTTTCTTTGGCCACACTGACACCATGCGATCCGATTCCTGTACCATTTTACAGTTCGCACTGCGACCTGCAAACTGACTTTGGGGTGTCATTAACTTTACACCCAGCGGTTCGCAATGTGAACCGGGACTCAACGCTGTCATGCTTTGAATGACAATTGCGCAGTCATGCAACACTGTACCCATAAGACAGTTTTGCTAAATAAGCTAAAAAAACACAGAAAATTTTGAAAAAAAAAGGTTTTTTTTTTTTTTCTGTTTATAAAATTTTGCATTTAATAGTCCATCTTCATAAATTTAGGTCAGAATTTATTCTGTTACATTTCCTTGGTGATAAGAAGTCCACAAACTATGGAATATACAGTATATCTAAAAATTGATCAATCCAAATGTACGGACACCCGCTCTCTCATTTCTTGAGGCTCAAAACTGCCAAGACAGTACATGTATCCCTCAGATGACCCCTTTTTGGAAAGTAGACAGCCCCCAAGGTATTTAGTAAGAGGCATGGTGATTTTTTTTTTAGTTGTAATTTTTTGTCACAATTTTTTAGAAAATGAAAAATTAACTTTTTTCCCTTTTTTTTTTTTTTAAATTTTTTACATACTGTCACCAGTGCAGTACAGCATTATATGACTGGCGTGGCGCTGATCAGGGACACTGGTGACCATACGTGTAAAAAAGATTTTTTTTTAACACTGACCAGAGCAATACAGTGAATTTCATTGGTATTAGTAACCATTTTACTGAATGAAGCGGATTCATTCAGTGTCTTTTGTCATTAGTGATTGGCTAAAACTAATCACATGATACAGATGGGCTGTGATTGGCCCTGTCTGTACCATGTGATCACTGTGGTCAATCACAGCTAGCAACACAATTTTGTACAATGGCTGGTATGAAAGGAAGTCATCCATTGTTTACAATTGCCATGTGATCTGCTGTGATTGGTCACATTGATCACATGGTACTGGTAGAGGGCTGGTATAGTGATCGGCTCTCTCCCAGGAGGTCGCTTTTTAAGTTACGATCACTTCTGCACGTCACATGTTGGAACTGGCGGCCTTGTCTTGTAAGTCTCCCTATTTGTTTTCAAAAAGGGTTGGTTCTCTGTCCGCGTTTCTCTTTCCTTTCGATGGTGGTGTCCAACTTCACCTAATTAAGGACATTGTCCTTCCTTCCCTTTGTCAGAGCCTTTCACATCCTAAGGATGTTGCCCTGCTCTCCTTGGATATGTGGTTCATGTGCATCTGGCTGCTACAACTTCCTTTTGGAGGGCAGATTCTCTTTTTTGTGATTGGTCAGCCCTCATAAAGGCTTGGCGGCTCCTTCTGCTACTATTTCTCATTGGATCAGGCTGGGACTTTGTCATTATGGGTCGGGCTCCTCGCTTCCTCCTACAGCACACTCCACCAGGGCAATTGGTGCTTTCTGGGCTTTCCGATATCGGGCATCAAGTTTGCAAGGTGAATAGCTTGTCATCAGTGCACACCTTTACCAAGCTTTACAAAGTTGATGTTTGGGCATCTTCAGATGCATGTTTCGGGCCGCAAGGTTTTTCAGATAGCAGTTTGCGTTTTCTTCTTCTTTGAAGGGTTCTCGGGTGGTGTTGCGTGTTCTATTATTGGAGTTACCCACCCCTCAATGAGGCAGTGCTCATGTTCTCACGGTCCAGAATAAGAAAGAACTGTGTCAGTCAATGAACGTAAGGCCCCTTTCACACTGGGGCGGTGGGTGCATCTGCGGTAAAGTGCCGCTATTTTTAGTGGCACTTTACCGTCAATTTTGCTGCGCTATTCGACCGCTAGTGGGGCACTTTTACCCCTGCTAGCGGCCCAGAAAGAAATAAAACCACCGCAGAACGCTGCTTCAGCAGCACTATGCCGGTTGTATAGCCGCCTTGCCCTATTGATTTCAATAAGCAGGAGCGGTGTATAAACTGCTCCTTCACCGCTCCAAAGATGCTGCTAGCAGGACTTTTTTTAGCGTCCTGCCAGCGCACTGCTCCAGTGTGAAAGTCCTCGGGGCTTTCACATTGGAGAGACAGCAACGGCTCTTTCAGGGCGCTTTGCAGGTGCTATTTTTAGCGTTATAGCGCCTGCAAAGCTCCCCAGTGTGAAAGGGGTCTAAGAGAAAATTGGATGTTTTTTGTTACTCCCCAATTAATCCTTTAGTAAGGGGTATTTCAATTGATGTGAATGGAGGTGGACAAAAACACCAACCCCTGCTGAATTCTACAGACAGCGTTTTTTCCTTGCCACAATGCAAGGCTAACGTTGCTATGTACTCCTCAATCAGCTTTCTCTTGTAACTAATGTGAGTGGCATTGATAGGCAGCCTTGAATTGATAAAATGCAACTAAGGCTTTAGATTAGGTTCACATTTGTGCATTGTAAAGGAAAGGGAAATGGGGAAAAAAGGGATAATGGGACTTTATATGAAACACATCACTGGGGTAGAATGAATCAATCAATATTCATAAATACAATATTCATTAGTACAGATGAGAATAGTGCAGGGTAATATAATAACGCAATAAGTAACATACAGAATTATAATAAACATATAATTGATTCATGATTCAAACCATATATAATTGATTCATGATTCAAACAAGTAAAAACCCATGGTAGATGCGTGATTGATGTGACATAACATCAGTAAAAGCTTGACGTGTTTTGTGGCTATTTCCACTCCTCATGAGAAGCTGTACACTGGAAGTATCTAGGGCTGAAACAACTAATCGATTAATCGACAACTAATAGATTATGAAATTAATCGATTACTATTTTCATCGATTAATCGGCCAGTAACATAATGGGGTTAAAAAAAAATAAAATGAGCCCTTTATAGTACAAAAAGAACAAATCGTTACTGTAAATATTACTTTCACAGGTCTACAGTAAAAAAATGAGCCCCTTACAGTAGTGATTATCTGCTTTTTTTTTTTTTTTGGTACTATAAAGGACTATTTTTAGTTTTTATTTTTTAACCCAATTATGTTACTAAACGTCTTAGACCTGGTTCACACCTTTGTGTTTTTTGGTGCTTTTTGCACTACAGTTCATTTACATGGTTTCCTATGGGACACATTCACATCTATGCTTTTTTCAGCCGCTGTGTATTTGGAAAGGGTCGGGACTTTTTTTAACGCAAAACGGTGCTTTTTTTGGTTCAAAATACTTCAATGGAGAAGCTGCAGAAAAGCATGTAATGCGTTTTTGCAGCAATTTGTGTTTTTTCTTAATCTGCCCAACAACAAATTGGCCAAAAAAAAAAAAAAAGCAAAAACGCAAATCGCAGCAAAATCACGTGCGCAAAAATCAAAAACGCACAGCAAAAAGCACTGCAGATCAAAGGCAAACTGCATAGGTGTGTACCGAGCCTTATGCTGGACACACCGATTCATTTTCAGACCAGAATATTCAGACGAAAAATCTTTGTACATTCGCTGAAAGAATGTTGTTTGAAATTTTCACATGTTTTTAACATTCTGTTTTTAAAATCAATGTAATTTCTGAACGAAAACTACATACTCTGTCTGAAAATTCTTTTGACCAAGAAGTTTTCTATAATTTTCAAATCTTCCCATCACTGTGGTTGAAAACGAACGTCGATTTGACCCCACTAACGTTTAGAAAATCGAACGAACGTTCTTAAAATGGCTTTTTTTTTTTTAACCACTTGCCGACCGTCACGCGCCGATGCACGTCCAAACTTTGCCGGCGGATATCGTTGTCATGGCAGCAGCTAGCTGCCATAAACCCCGGTATCCCCGTTTTCGCGCGGTGGTCAGCTTTCTGATAAAAGTGGTCTCTGCGGCGTATTCGCCGCGAGATCACTTTTTATCGGTGGCGGGAGAGGGGCCCCCCCTCCCGCTGCGATCCGGTGCCGTCGGTAGCGGCGGAGGCGATTGCGTCCTGCTCAGTGCTGTGCCTGGAGACGAGTGAGGCTAAGATGGCGCCCACTCGTCCCCATGACACTGCAGGGCGGAAAGGCATATTTTTTTTCAATGTCATTTTTTTAAATGACCTTTTTTTTTCTTTTTTTTTTTTTATTGCATTTTAGTGTAAATATGAGATCTGAGGTCTTTTTGACCCCAGATCTCTTATTTAACCTCCCTGGCGGTATGATTATTTCGGATTTTAGGTGCTGAAAGCGGTACAATTATTTTGCATGGAAATTTGGCGTTTTATATTGTAGGTCTGTAAATCTTAACAATAACACACTTAAATCTGTCCAAACCAGAGTCTAGTAGATATCCCGGGTATGATAAAGTTTGAAACACAAAAACATAAATTATAATATAATAAATAAAAATAAATAATTAAAAAAAATAGTAATAAAATAAATTTCCCCACAATTCACTATCGCTCAATTCTGCAAGTGTTCTAATTTACTATCGCTGTTTTCTAGCTGGTCTAAAGCCACTTTTGACGTAAAGGGACACTTTTTGGTTGCTATGGACAATCTCCAGTTTCCAGGCAGAAAGAACAGTGTATATCATGTAAAACTGCATGCAGGGCATGGGCCAAAGCACTGGGGACAAAAGGGATGTGAAATCATTTCATACAGTACTGTAATCTGTAAGATTACAGTACTGTATGTGTTATGATTTCGACATTTTTTTGAATTTGCCGCCAGGCTCCGCCCCCGTGCGTCGCGCCGCTCGCAGGGAACGGAGCCTGGCACGGAGAGGCTTCGGAGGAGGACGGAGCCCTCGGACACTGCGGGGGACATCGCAGGATCCCGGGGACAAGGTAAGTAACGCCGCCCCAGGATCCTGCAATGCGATCCCGAGTGTGGCTCGGGGTTACCGCTAATGGTACTGAATTTTAACCCCGAGCCACACTCGGGAAAACCGCCAGGGAGGCTACGAGGTCCTGTCATGCTTTTTTCTATTACAAGGGATGTTTACATTCCTTGTAATAGGGATAAAAGTGACACAAGTTTTTTTAAAACAGTGTTTAAATAAAAAAAATATTGTAAAATAATAATATAAAAAAAAATTTAAAAACCCCCCGTCCCGACGAGCTCGCGCGCAGAAGCGAACGCATACGCGAGTAGCGCCGCATATGAAAACGGTGGTCAAACCACACATGTGAGGTATTGCCGCAACTGGTAGAGTGAGAGCAATAATTCTAGCCCTAGACCTCCTCTAACACAAAACATGCAACCTGTAGAATTTTTTAAACGTCTCCTATGGAGATTTTTGAGGGTAAAAGTTTGACGCCATTCCACGAGCGGGCGTAATTTTGAAGCGTGACATGTTGGGTATCAATTCACTTGGCGTAACATTATATTTCACAATATAAAAAAAATTGGGCTAACTTTACTATTTTATTTTTTTTATTCAAAAAAGTGAATTTTTTCCAAAAAAAAGGGCGCTTTTAAGACCGCTGCGCAAATACGGTGCAAAAAAAAGTGTTGCAATGACCGCCATTTTATTCTCTAGGGTGTTGGGAAAAAAACACATATATAATGTTTGGGGGTTCTAAGTAATTTTCTAGCAAAAAAACATGTTTTAAACATGTAAACACCTACAATCCAAAACGAGGCTGGTCCTTAAGTGGTTAAGGAAAACGTTTGTTTTTTAAATAAAAAAATGTGATCTTACATAGTTACATAGTAGGTGAGGTTGAAAAAATACACAAGTCCATCAAGTCCAACCTATGTGTGTGATTATGTGTCAGTATTACATTGTACTGAATATCCCTGTATAGTTACATAGTAGGTGAGGGTCTATCTCTGAGTCTATTTACCAGATTCACCCTTTAATAGTATATACAGTATATCTCTTCTAATAGTATATACAGTGTATCTCCTCTAATAGTATATACAGTATATCTCTTCTGTCTGTTATTCTCAGAGTGGATTAGATATTTTGCTTCCTAACCATATAGTTGGTTATTTATATTTACCACTGCATAGAGATATTTAAGAATAAATTGCCTTTTTTTTAAAACTTTACATATTAACTAAATTATACACCACACTTTTTTTTATTAACCGATTAATCGAAACAATAATCGGCCAACTAATCGATTATGAAAATAATCGTTAGTTGCAGCCCTAGAATTATCTATAATAAAATGTAAATTGACCGTAAAGAGTAGTTACTAAAGTAGGAGAGGGAACTGTAGGTTTTTTGTTCCCTCTCCTCCTGTTTTAGTGACTACTATTTACGGTCAATTTACATTTTATTATAGATCCAGTGTACAGCTGCTCTTGAGTGGAAATTATCCACGAAACGTGTCGATTTTACTGATGCTATGTCACAGCAATCATGCGTCAATCATAAATCAATTACCGTATTTATCGGCATATAACACGCACAGGTGTATAACACGCAGTTTCATTTTAGGAGGGAAGTTTCAGGAAAAAAACTTAAATTTTAGATAAAGAACTTTGAAGCAAAATAAGAGTCAGTGTCCATTGATGCAGCCTCACCATTGCTCATCTGCAGCCCAATCAATGTCATCTGCAGCCTCACAATTGCCCATCAATGCAGCTTTATCAGTGCCCATCTACAGCCTCAAAATTGCCCATCAATGCAGCCTGATCAATGCCCATCTACAGCCTCACAATTGCCCATCAATGCAGCTTGATCAATGCCCATCTGCAGCCTGATCAATGCCCATATGCAGCCTCACCATGGCCATGAATGCAGCCTCACCATGGCCATGAATACAGCCTGATCAATGCCCATCTGCAGCCTCACATCAGATTACTGCTGCCTCAGGGGGGGCAGGATTACATTTTAGATTCAGATTACATACAGCGAGAATCTCCTGTTTACTCGGCGGTCTCTTTAATACAAAGTCCCACCTCCTGGACCAGCTTCTGTGACAGACAGAACACTGGTCCAATGCTGGCCCAGGAGATGGGACTTCCTATTACAGAGGCCGCTGAGTAAACAGGAGATTCTCGCTGTATGTAACCTGATGGCGCTCGTCCCGCCCCCCTCCCCGTTCCCTCCTAGGCAACCCAAATTGCAGTATCGGCGTATAACACGCACACACTATTTGCACACAATTTTCAGGGTGAAAAAGTGAGTGTTATACGCCAATAAATACAGTATATATTACCAATCATGTTTGTACATATTTGGGTACACTGCTATTCTATTATGAATCATGTGGAATAATGTTATATTATGCAATTATTTTTAATAATGTGATTTACCAATCGTGTTATAATTCTGTATGTTACTTATTGAGTTAATATATTACCTTGCGCTATGCTCATCTGTACTAATAAATATTGTATTTACTAATATTGATTGATTAATTCTACCCCAGTGATGTTTCATATAAAGTCCCATTATCCCCTTTTTCCCCATTTCCTCTTCCTTTACAAGTAAAAGCGATGGAGACTTATGTACTATAATAGTCGTGCATGGTAGGAATGGATGGGTTTACTTCCGCGTTAAGGGACAGCCTATTGAAATGAATGGGCTGCCCTAAATGTGACGCACAAAAACGCACGTGCAGCATTGCATCCACAGAAGTGTGATTGGAGCCTTTCTGTTTCTGTGAACCATGCAATATTGACTCACCCCACATCTATAGGATCCAGTATTAGATGACCTACAGTTAGACCCCTTTCACACTCAGTCGCTTTACAGGCATTTATGCACTAAAAATAGTGCCTGTAAACTGCCTCTTCTGCAGCCCCATTGTAAAAGACCGAGTGCTTTCACACTGGAGCAGTGTGCTTGTAGGACAGGAAAAAAAGTCCTGCAAACAGCATCTTTGGGGCGGTGGGGGAGCGGTGTATACCTCCAACGCCCCTGCCCATTGAAATGAATGGGTGCCGCTTTCAAAGCAGTGCTTAGCGGGCACTTTTAACCCCTTCTGGGTAAAGTGGCGCTTTACTGCTAATGCCCGTACCGCCCCAGTGTGAAAGGGGTCATAAAGTTAGCTTTTTTTACATTCTTTCTTGATTTTTAACTCACAATATTGAGCCCAGTGTGGGTGTTTTACAGCGTAAAAAAAACACATTTTTAATACTTTATGTAAATGTTTATCTGCAGACAAAAATGGAGACTTTCTTAAAACTCTATTAGCTGTTACTCTAGATTAAATATGGTTGCATAGGTTAGCTGTTCATCTTTGATTCATGTTTTTCCATTTAATTTATCATTCAGCAACTCATTCCTTGTCTTGTGGCATGCAGTGTTGCCCCGCTGAACCGATTTTATAACAAGTAACCTTTCTTGCAACGGTTTTAAGCTAAAAAAAGAAAGAGGGTTTGCTGTAAAGCACCCACATTGCATTCAATATTGTCACCTATTTATGATATATGGACAATGAAAATGTGTTTATATAAGCATATTTCCCAGGTTAATGCCAATACATATTTAGTTGCGTGTTTTTTGTTTAAGAAATGTATTGGGATTGCGCTTTTCAAAACTTATAAACAGTAAAAAAACTGGACATGGATCAAAAGATGAACTGTGCAGTGCCACCTGGTGGTATGAAATTATTCATGCCCTGATTTCTTTTTCATCCTGTAATAAAAAAAAACACATCTCCGGGTCAAAATTAGCAGTTACAGAAGGCAAAAGTATCATAAAGGTGTCTCATTAGAAAGCTGCAAATAATATCTTACTGGCTTTAACCACTTCAGCCCCGGACCATTTGGCTGGCCAAAGACCAGAGCACTTTTTTGCGATTCGGCACTGCTTCGCTTTAACTGACAACTGCGCAGTCGTGCGACGTGGCTCCAAAACAAAACTGACGTCCTTTTTTTTTCTCACAAATAGAGCTTTCTTTTGGTGGTATTTGATCACCTCTGCAGTTTTTATTTTATGCACTATAAACAAAAAAATTGACAATTTGGGAAAAAAAAACATTCTTTTTTTACTTTTTGCTATAATATCCCCAAAAAATATATAAAAAAACATTTTGTTTCCTCAGTTTAGGCCGATACGTATTCTTCTACATATTTTTGGTAAAAAAAAATTGCAATAAGCGTTTGGTTTGCGCAAAAGTTATAGCGTCTACAAATTAGGGGATAGTTTTATGGCATTTTATTAATTGTTTTTTTACTAGTAATGGCGGCGATCAGCGATTTTTATCGTGACTGCAACCTTATGGCGGATGCATCGGACAATTGACGCATTTTTGGTACCATTCACATTTATACAGCGATCAGTACGATTAAAAATGCATTGATTACTGTGTAAATGTGACTGGCAGTGAAGGGGTTAAGTGTGTCCTAGGGAGTGATTCTAACTGCGGGGGGGAGGGGCTACGTGTGACACATCACTGATCACTGCTCCTGATTACATGGAGCAGTGACAGTGTTACTAGGCAGAACGGGGAAATGCTTGTTTACATCAGCATTTCCCCGTTCTTCCTCTCCGTGAGACGATCGCGGGTATCCTACTCATGGAGCTCTCAGCGGGTGCACTCGCTGCTGGCGGCGGCGCACATGCGATGGCACGGCGGCAAATTCTAAGGGACATACAGGTACGCACATTTGCGCAGCCGTGCCATTCTGTCGACGTACATATACAGGCGGCAGTCGGGAACCGGTTAAAGGATATTTTTCACATTTAGTTATATTCTGGAGAGCAAAATTCTAGTTGGTTAAATCAGCCAGTGATTTCCTTTTGTTTCTCAGTGGCTACATTGGTAAGTCTTGAGTTCCCAGAACTGCACACTTGCTTGTAGCAATTATGAGATGATCCATAACGGTTTAATTTTTTGTAAACAAAAAAATTACAGGTGTAATTGGAGAATGGGGATCATATGTCCACTTTCTGTAGAAAGAGGAAATCTACTTTGTGACTGAGCCAAACCCTCCCATATTTGTGTCCATCATGCTCCACCACCCAGACACTGCACATCACAGCAGGAGGTTTTCAGCAGCGGTGTCAGTGCTGTCAATCAGAAAGCATTGGGTAGGACTGGGTGTGATAGAGTGTGGATTGACTAAGCTACAGGCTTGATGTGAATCAAGCACAGTGCTGATAGTCATGCCCCTTGGAACATTTTTCCCCATTCATCTTTCAGGACAGCACCATAGAGAGACACCGGCTCCTCCCCTCTTAGGAAACACCGCCTTCCAATTCAATATTTAAATCTCATCCTCCCAACGGCCCCTCAGTTCAGGTGTTTCCTCCGGTGGGGAGACACTGCTTGGGAACCGTGGCGGATCAGCCAGGGAGACTGAAGCCAAAGATTTTGTGTGAGGAAGAGGGGGAGTCGGGTCTCTCTAGCTCTTTCCCTCTACTATTGTTTATTCAGTTAGGTAAAGGCTGGGGAAGCCATACTTACCTGTTTTTAAAACTGAATTGGCGCGCCTCAGCCTCTCTTGGGGAAAGAGACAGCTGAGGAGGTCCGTGTTTCTTCTGCCCAGGGGGGCGCTGTGGGAAGTGCCTGAGTCTCTCCTGCTTGTTCAAGCAGCCAGCGTTTGAAGCTCTATGGCCGGGTCGGATGACGGGTGACGTCAGTTCCGGCGAGGGCGGGCACTCCCGACAATTCCGCGTCTTCCGGTTCCGGACGCGGGGAAAGAAAACGGACCGAGCGTTCGGCTGGTGCGACCCTCTTGCTTTGCTGTAGAGTCAGCTGTCGGGGGAAACGATCGACCACCATCCTCAGCGGACATGTCTGAGACAGAGGTCTCTAGAACTGCTCCAGGAGACAGTAGCACCAGCCATGCTAAGGTAAGTGGAACCCTGGGGTGGTGTTCCCTTACCTAAATCCCGATAGCTTCACGGGTGTTCTCCCCTCACTGGTGGTCGGGGGGAAGGGGAGTGTGTCTGGGACCCTGGTGGTGGTTGGTCCTGGGGGGGGCACTCCTGGTGGTCCTCTGTAAAAGCACTGGTGGGATTGGGCATTTATGGCGACTCTCTCTTTCTTTTTCAGAAAGCCACAGAGAAAAGCAAGTCGCCTCATGGTTCAAAGAAAAAATGCCCCTCTTGTAGAGTTAGTATGGGGGAATCCTGGACCAAGGCACTTTGCAAGGAGTGCATTGATGGATTAGTCAGGGAACAGGCAGCAGAACAGGGTACAGATCTTGCTGCATCCGTCAAAGAGCTTTCTAGCACCTTTCAGTCCTTTAAGGCACTCTTTTCTAGCTTCCAGTTGCCGCAAGCCCAAAGCAGTCCTTTACCAGTGCAGCAGAGTGTTACACCTAGCCCAGTGGATACTCCCTCTGTTAGTGGAGAGAGACCAGGGGGCTCCAGAGTGGAAATTGAGGAGGAGCCAGATAGCACCGCTTCAGATTCTCAAAGGGAATCGGATGTGGAGGAGGTGGATGGGGAATCCACAAAAACCTCTCGCTATAAGCTTTTCCTGGACGAAGTGGAGGAGCTCTTGGGAGCTATTCACACCACTTTGGGAATTCAGGAAGAAAAGAAGGTGTTATCGCTCCATGACCAAATGTACAAAGGTCTTGGGGAACAAAAAAGGAAGGATTTCCCAGTCCATGATGTATTGGTTGAGGCCATAAAGAATGAATGGAAAGATCCTGAGAGAAAACCTTTCTTTTCAAGGGCTTTGAAGCGAAGGTTTCCTTTTTCAGAAGGGGGAGGGGCGGTCTGGAATAAGACCCCTAGGCTGGATGCTGCTTTTTCTCAGGTTTCCAGGCAAACAGATCTGGCCTTCGAGGACATGGGGGTTCTTGCAGACCCCATGGACAGAAGGATGGACTCTCTCTTAAAGAAGTCCTGGGATTCGTCACAGGGAAACCTTAAGCCTGCCATGGCGGTCACAGTAGTGGCCCGCAATATGGAATATTGGCTTACGCAGATAAAGGCGCATATTGAGGCAGGAACGCCAAAAGACTATTTTGGCTTCCTTTCCCATGCTACTTAAGGGTGTAGCGTATATTGCGGACGCTTCCGCCGAATCAGTGCGCATGTCCGCAAGGTCTTCAGCCCTCACTAATTCGGCTCGAAGGGCCCTATGGCTTAAGACGTGGCAAGGAGACAGCGCGTCTAAAGTTAAACTCTGTGGAATTCCCCTCACAGGAGATCTCTTGTTTGGCCCAGGTTTAGAGACCGTTTTAGACCGGACGGCCGATAAGAAAAAGGCCTTTCCCATTAAAAAGAAGTTTGGGGAGCAGGCTAAAAGAAAGTTTCGCCCTCAGAGAAAGTTTGAAACCCCAAAAGGAGAGCGGCAGAAAAAAGCTTAAGGGCAAGGGGCGGGGAGGGGCGATTTTTCGCCCTCCTGAACAGCCCAAGAAGACCCAATGACGGGGTAACCACGGTGGGAGGAAGATTGGGGGCCTTCCTCCCACAATGGGAGATGATCACCTCCAACCAGTTTGTGTTAGGGATCATAAGAAGAGGTTACCAGCTAGAGTTCTCAGAACCTCCTCAGCACAGACTTCTGGTCACCGAGCTGCCAAAGTGTGCAGAGAAAGCGTCAGCTCTTCTATCCTCCCTACAGGAGTTAGAGGAACAAGAGGTGATAGTGAGGGTTCCTGTAGAGGAGATAGGCAGAGGCTTTTACTCCCACATTTTTGTGGTCCGCAAGCCTTCGGGAAAATTCAGGCTTATCATGAATCTGAAGCCTCTGAATGTCTCAATTACCTACAGGAAATTCCGGATGGATTCTATCTATTCGGTGAAAGCGCTTCTTCCCCCAAATTGCTTCATGGCGTCAATAGACTTAAAGGACGCTTATCTGCACATTCCAGTCGCAGAAAGTTACCAGAGGTTTCTCAGACTGGCGGTGAAAACTGGGGAAGGAACGTTTCATCTACAGTTCAAAGCACTCCCCTTTGGACTATCCTCTTCCCCCCGCATCTTCACCAAAGTGATGGTGGAGGTCCTGGCTTTCTTGCGGCTCAGAGGCATCTCTGTAGTCGCGTACCTGGACGACCTACTCCTGTTTGCTCCTTCCCCGGAGCAGTTGTACCAGGATCTTCAGGTAGCAAGAGACAGCTTAGAAAACCTGGGATGGCTCTTGAACCTGGAAAAATCCAGTTTGGTTCCGGCCCAAAAGGTCACCTTCCTGGGCTATGTACTGGATTCGACAAAACAAAGTGTTCCTTCCAGCAGAAAAAATCCAGAAGGTGGACAGAGCAATATTACTGCTCCAGGGCAGCAGTCAGATCTCAGTAAGGAAAGCAATGTCAGCACTGGGCTTACTGACTTCCACGCTTCCGGCAGTTCAGTGGGCAGGGCTGCACTTTCGCCCCCTACAGCTGTTTATTCTGAGTGTCTGGGACCACAGTCCAGCATCTCTGGACTCCCTTATATCTGTGCCAAGTCAGGTCAAAAGGTTTCTCTGGTGGTGGAGGAAAGGGTCCAATCTCTCACAGGGCCTGGAGTGGGTTCTTCCAGTGTCCAGAACGGTTACGACCGATGCGAGCGGCACAGGGTGGGGAGCACACCTAGATTCCAAGATGATGCAAGGCACCTGGGAAAAAGAAGACGCAAAGAAGTCCTCGAACTGGAGGGAACTGAGAGCAATAGAGTTGGCTCTCAGAGCTTTTCAGAGAGAACTCCTGGGGCAGCATGTGAGGGTCCGTTCGGACAACTCATCAGCAGTGGCCTACATCAACAGGCAAGGGGGAACCAGGAGCAGATCCTTGTGGGGTCTGGCAGAATCCATCCTCAGGTGGGCCGAAGGGAGCATTCTCTCTCTCTCTGCAATACATCTGAAGGGGGAGCAGAACCACGTAGCAGATTTTCTGAGCAGAAAAATGCTGAAGGAAGGCGACTGGGTCTTGAACCAGGACATCTTCGAGATGATTACTCGGAAGTGGGGGGTCCCCTCCGTGGATCTCTTCGCTTCAAAGGCGAATACGAAAGCTCGTCTGTTCTTTTCCCTAAACAGATGGGACGGAGCAGCCGGGGTGGATGCACTAGCTCAGAGCTGGCGTTTCTCAAAGTGTTATGCCTTCCCCCCTCCCGTAATGATTCCAGCAGTTCTGAGAAAATTTCGGTCAGAAGACACAACCCTCATTCTGATCGCACCACACTGGCCAAGGAGGCCGTGGTTCTCCCTCTTGAAGAGTCTGACAGTGGAGCCTCCCTGGATTCTGCCTATCCGGGAGGATCTTCTCTCTCAGGGTCCAATCTGTTGCCCTCAGGTGGAGCGATGGAACCTCGCAGCGTGGCTACTGAGGAAGAATTGCTAAGGTTTCTCGGATCGGCTAGTGACAACTCTCCTAAATTGCAGGAAAAGAGAGACGCAAGCCATTTACCTAAAGGTGTGGAAACGCTTTAACAGTTGGTGCACAGAAAGCTCCTTCGATGTACGAAGTTCTGTAGCAGTATTAGAGTTTCTGCAGGCAGGAGCGGACAAAGGATTAGCCCTTAGCACCTTGAAAGGACAAGTATCGGCACTAAGCGTTTTCCTGGAAAAGCCGCTAGCTATAGATCCTTGGGTAGCTAGGTTTTTTTAGAGCTTTAGGCAGACAGAGGCCTGTTAAAAGTTCCCCATTCCCAGTGTGGGATCTTTCCTTAGTTTTACAGTCTCTTACAGGGGATCCTTTTGAGCCATTGGAATCCTGTACCTTGAAGTTGATCACCCTCAAAACTGTGTTTTTGGTGGCGATCACCACAGCAAGGAGAGTAAGTGAACTCGAAGCCCTTTCTATTAGGGCGCCTTTTTTTCAGGTTTTTCCGGACCGTTTGATTTTTAAAACGGATCCGGCCTTTTTACCAAAAGTGGCCTCTAGTTTTCATAGGGGCCAGGAAATTATTTTACCTACCTTCTGTTCGAATCCTGTGAGGGAACAGGAGCATATTTTTCACAAACTGGACGTTAGAAGGTGCGTCCTTCAGTACTTAGTACAAAACAGTTTAGGAAATCCGATTCTTTTTTTGTATTGTTTTCAGGGGCTAGGAAAGGGTTCAAAGCCTCTAGACGATCAATAGCCAGATGGTTAAGGTTGGCCATTAGCCAGGCCTATGTAATCGGGGGTTTGGAGCTCCCGGAGGGTATTAAAGCACATTCCACCAGGGCAGTGGCAACTTCTCAAGCAGAGTGGGCTGGTGCTTCTCCGGAGCAGATCTGTAGAGCAGCAACGTGGTCCAGTTTTTCCACGTTTGTGAAGCATTACAGATTGGACCTGCTGTCAGCCAAAGACCAAGCCTTTGGGCGTAAGGTGCTGCAGGCAGTAGTCCCTCCCTAAGGTAAGGTGCTCGCTTATCCTCTCTATGGTGCTGTCCTGAAAGATGAATGGGGAAAAACTGAGTTACTTACCGGTAACATCCTTTTCCAGGAATCTTTCAGGACAGCACTAGTACCCACCCAAGTTTTTGATTATCTATGAGAACTCATCGCATGAGAACGTCAGGTAAGATAAAGATTTGTATGACGTATTCTTGTGTCTCCCCAGCTGGCCGGAGGAACTCGTGAAGAACTGAGGGGCCGTTGGGAGGATGAAATTTAAATATTGAATTGGAAGGCGGTGTTTCCTAAGAGGGGAGGAGCCGGTGTCTCTCTATGGTGCTGTCCTGAAAGATTCCTGGAAAAGGATGTTACCGGTAAGTAACTCCGTTTTTTTTTTTTTATTATTCCAATGTAATGCCTGTCAGTCACAGTGTACATAGGAGTGACAATGTCCTGAATTCAGTAGCAGTGCAGCATCATTGCCATTCTATCGCAGGGAGGTGAGCTGCTCTGGCAGGCTCAAAGGATGTTTGTGGGACGTTAATTGCAGGCATAATTTAGGGCTGCAGCACATACTATATATTTAATTGGAGAGCGTAGTTCTTATTTATTTAACCTTTTGGCAGAAGCATGCTCCATCTTATCCTAAATGTGCTGATTCTAACCTTCTATTTTTAGCTCATGATGTGGTCCAGAGTCTCATTTTTATTTATTTTTGTCATTCATAAAATACAAAGCTTCCAGTGAAAGGCAACTCAGCCTAGCTCAGGTTTGTTCAGGGAGTGGTCGAGAAGTTCCCATCCCACAGCCGCAACACAGCGCTGTGTGCAACTAAGGCAACACACAGTTTATAACGGTTCACACAGGCGCTGTATCTGTTAGTGGGGGTAATAGTTTGGACCAGCTTGGTTCAAGTGAGCTATTTAAAATTTACTAAAAGTGTGATCAGGTTTAAAGTTGAACTCCCCTTTCTGCTTTCCATTTAAATAGTTTGTTTTGGTCCATCTGGCTCAAAGGAACTATTTCCATTACATAATGATGTGCCCATTTAAGTGTGCTCTAATATACAGTTGTAACTTTGGTACATACAGAAATTGGCATCAGTATGGGCAATGTGCATTTGCTGCCTCAATTGGTACTTTTCAACCATTCAAGAGAAGCCTTGTATTATTCATCCGCCTTCCCACCTTGGCCAATCAGAGGAAGCCTTGTATTCATTGATAAAACTACAAGACTTCTCCTGAATGGCAGAGAAGGATTCAGCCCAATTCTTTAACTGCTTACTGTATGTTACAGCACTCACAGTGGCCGCATCATTATGTAATCTAAATAGGTTGTTTAGGCCAGCTAAACATTTTGGAGAGAAGAAAGATGGAATTCTTTTTTTGCAAGTAATTGAAAATTTTGCTTCACTTGCCTTTGGGGGGGTGTATCACCAGCCATTATTTCCATGTTTCTCAAGCTTTCAAGGGATCCTGTTCTGTCCCAATTCATTGTATGCTAAAATATACACCTAACCAGCAATTATCACCCTAAGGATAAAAAAATTTAAGCATAGTAATAAAACAAAATCATAGAAATTTAGTAGCGGTTCACACAGGGGCAACCTGTAACGCTCCATGCATTGCAATGGAACCACTCTGATAGGAGCGACTCCAGTTGATCTGACTTAGAAAAGGGTTCCTGTACTACTTTGGGGGGACTTTGGAGCGGCTTGCATTGACTTCTATACAGAAGTCGTTTTGCAAGCCGTGCTGAAGTCACGCTGTACGGGGCAGCTTCAGAGTCGGACAGCTTTGAAGCCGCCCCTGTGTGAACCGCCACATGTACAAAAATTGTACAAAAAAAATATATATTATCTCTCATCAGGTTACTTACTATAAGTAAGCCACCACCCCCATGCTAGGACCATGCGATGTCCAAAGTACTGAAAGACCATAAGAGTCTGGTGTAAAAAATGAAGGTATATATTGAGAATATGAACTTTGAATATGGTTTATGTTACAATAGAGTATGAACCTCAGTTTCCTCATTTAACCCCCCTGGGGTAAGGGTATTAGGAGAATATATCCAGTAGGATTCCTGCTGACATAAACCTTTAAACTGTTAGGGGTGCCAACATCGCTGGATACCTTGATACCTGGATAAAGTAAGTGTCCTTACTTTAAAAGTCAGACAGTATTTGTAACTGCTGACTTTTTTTTTTTTTTACAGGCTGAAACTCAGCTTTAAATCCATAATATTCATTTCCCCGCTGTATTTTAGTTATTTCTACCCTACTGCTATTATTCTGAAGAATCCCACACATAATACTTCCTTCATTTCTTATACCTATTCTAAAAAGAGTTTCAGGAGATGGTATAGGAATCAGCATCAAGGTACCATGGGATATGTAGTCTTTAGAAATTGAAAGTAAACTGCAGGAGGAGAAGCTGCAAAGCATGCAGGGAATCCAGGAAGTTGTGGAAAGAGATGTCCAGCAGACAGGGAAATTTTTTTTTTTTTAAGTAAGCTTATATTGGATTATCAAATATATCTGTTTGTAATACAATGCTGCTGTTCTTAAATGAAAGTGTATGCTGTGACCAAACATTTCCTTTAATTAGAGATGCACCATAATTTCGGCGCCCAAAAGTGGTGTTATCGGCATTTTGCTGAGAAAAAGGTGCCCAATGCCACCGAAATCGCACACAATTTTATCGTGATTTTACTGTGCTTATGGTGTGTTTTTCATAGGTCATGCAACTCAAAAACGTAACCCAAGTGCAGTATTGATGCGCTATTGCTTCATTTTCAATGCATTTCAGCGGCGAGGTCCGTTTTTTTTTAACTGACCAAAAATGCAGCAAGCACAATGGAAGAGCAATGGACCAGTGTGAAGTCATACATAGAATTTAACCACTAAAGGACCGCCCACTGAATATATACTGCGGCAGGGCAGCCCTATTGCGCGAAATGACATACCTGTATGTCGTTTCCTGCACGACAATGCAGGCGCACGTGCCCGCTGCACAGCGGGGGGAGCCGATGCGCAGGTCCAGCGGCCACGATGTACACCAGCTACCCGCGGCCGCTCCTCAGAGAGGCAGAACAAGGATCTGCCAATGTAAATAAAGCAGATCCCAGTTCTGACAGGCGAGTACAGTGAGATCGGGAACAGCAATCTGTTTTCACAGTCCACTACCCCCACATTTAGAAACACCTCCCTAGTGTTAACTCCTTCCCTGCCAGTGTCTTTTATAGAGTGATCAGTGGATATTTTTAGCACTGATACTGTAATGTCACTGGTCCCCCAAAAAGTTTCAAAAGTTTCTGATCTGTCTGCCGCAATGTTGCAGTCCTGCTAAAAATCGCTGATCACCGCCATTACTAGTAAAAAATAAAAAGCCATAAATCTCTCCTCTATTTTGTAGCTGCTATAACTTTTGCACAAATCCATATACCATTTTTGCGATTTTTATTCGCTGAAAATATGTAGAATGCATATTTGCTTAAACTGATGCATAAATTTTGTTTTTTTTACATTTTTTTTTCATTGGATATGTATTATATTATAAAAAGTAAAAAATATTGTTTTTTTTTTTTTTTTTAATTGTCGGCCTTTTTTTGTTTATAGCGCAAAAAATAAAAACCGCAGAGGTGATCAAGTACCCACATAAGAAAGCTCAATTTGTGGGAAAAACGGACATCAATTTTGTTTGGGTACAAAGTCGTACGACCGCGCAATTGTCAGTTAAAGCGACGCAGTGCCGTATCGCAAAAAATGGCTTGGTCATTAAGGGGCTAAATCCTTCCGGGGCTGCAAGTGGTTAAAGGGATGCATTTTTCTTGAACTTTTTGTTTTACATTTCTCAATACTGCCGACAAATTCATATTCATTTAATTCATATTAATTCAAAAGTCGAATATAATACAATTATATATTTATATATAATTTTAAAAACTGTCCTTTTCGGTTTCAATTTTCATCCAAGTGCATCCTGCATTTTCAGTTTCGGCACCAGAATTTCCATTCGGTGCACCTCCTACCTTTTTAATTATACGTTTTCTCACTAATCCTTCAAACATTTATGGTGTCCTTATTAGTTTGCATACTTACAGGCGTTTTGTATAATGGTACCTGTATTGTAATTTGATCTCGCTGAGCATAGCTTGGAGGGAAGATAGGCCAGGATAGATAAGTATCTCAGTGAAAGCAGTCATTTGTTAGAATTATTGCTTGCCTCATTTCTGGACTATATCTAGCCATCCCATAGATATTGGTATCATCATTTGAGTCCACCTGGTAGAATAAAAGCTGCTTTACAACCTTCACACCCAGTAAGTGTAGCGCATGTTTAATAATGTTGTGCATGTTTTATTTTGTCTAGGAATCTTGGCAAGAATGGTCTATCAAACAGTAGCATTTTACTGGACAAGTGCCCCCCACCAAGACCACCTCCACCCCCTTATCCACCGTTACCAACAGATAAATTAAATCCACCTACGCCTAGCATTTATGTGAGTATGGAAAAATTATGCTTAAAAACATGTAGTAACACCATTTGGCTTATGGGATTGCATTTGATTTATAGTTAGCCAGTGATGTGTGCCAGAAGTTTAAACTAAGGTTGCTGTTCCCTAGAACAATGCTTCTAAACTCCAGTCCTCAAGTACCCCCAACAGGTCATGTTTTCAGGCTTTTCCTCAGATGAAATGGCTGTGGTCATTACTAAGGCAGTGAAACTGATCAAATCACCTGTGCACAATAGTGGAAAGCCTGAAAGCTTGACTTTGTTGGGGGTACTTGAGGACTGAGGTTGAGAACCACTGCCCTAGAAGGCGCTATAAAGTGCCACAAAACACCTTTACTTCCTAACATGCGGGCCGATATTGGCCGTTTCAACAGAAACTGGCTGGCATTCAGTTTGTGTGTACAGCAGCCTGTCCAACAGAAGCAGGACGAGTTCATCCAGCTTCTTTCGAAACGGGCATGCCAAAAAAAAAAAACTGCCGTTTTGGCATCTGGTCAGCATTGGCTGCAAGTGCTTACCGTTGTGCTCTGGCGGTGGGCTAATCCAAAAGTCAGAACACAATAGCTCAGTAGAGATTGCTGTACTTAAATCGCATTGTTAGTACAGCAACCTCCTCCTGACCTCAGTGTTCTTTAGGCTGAACAAAAAAAAAACTCCATGTGTATTAGACGACTCATTGCAGGGTAACACTGCAGCATCTGGATTAACTTCAAACTTCTGGGTAAGCATAATTAGTAACACCACCCAAAGTCACCACTGGGGGCTGTAGAGCATGTACCTTGTCATGCTTACCATTCCTCGCTCTGTGTCAGCAGAAGCTGCAGGCTTCCTCCGGGCTATGCAGTCCCAAGCTTCGGTAATTTGATGGAGGGGGGATTTTTTTTCTAAAAACACCCTCCATCTGGGCAGAAGCTCTCCCCTCTCATGGGTTAGGTAGGGGAAGCCCAGAGAGATCGGCGGATGCCTATCTGCACTATCACCACTTCAGCACTGGGTGCAGTTCAGCGGTTCTCCATCTCCTCTCCTCGACACTCCCACCACACACGCGATTCCCGTCGGATCGGAGGCCCGTTCTCACGCGGGAAAACAATTTTTTTTTGAAAAGGGGGGGGTGCGGTGGGAAGACGGAGGGGGCGTGGCTTAGCGCGGAGGGACCCAAGAGCAGAGGGGGGCATGTAAGTGGTGACATAAGCATTTCCTAGGCACATTTGCTGAGCATTAATAGCGGCAGTTGCTGGACTATTTGCTCAAGCAGTGGATGCAACTTCTTCTGGCGGTACCTATGCGTTTGTGCACCAGGCTATGGTTAGAAAGGGAGGTAAAAACACCCCAAAAAAGGGCACAAAAGGGTCTCCCTTAGGCGCTAACCCTAGTCTCATCTCTACAATGTCATCCTCCCCTGAGAGATCTGGGGTGGCTGGTCAGAGTGAGCCATCGGGGCCGTCAAATGTTGCAATTGTTTCCAACACTGCAGCCCCTGTCTATATTACTGAGGAGGTTTTTTCCTCAGCTATGATGGGATTTGAAGAAAGGTTAGCGGCTTTAATCGCATCTTCCCAAAGTGGGACAAAACGCAACAGGTCCCCTTCCACTACCCAGCACCCTCAAACAGAGGAACTGGGGGCGGGAGAAGATGAATTCCTCTCAGGGGACTGTGAAGCTGTGACTCCTCTTCTGAGGGGTCATTTGCGGAAGGACCTCCTTCAGCTGCACAATCTGAAAGATTGATGGTACAATTTCTTACTGAAATGGTCTGCTCCACATTTATTCTACCCTTAACTGAGTCGGTTGGTAAGCCCACTTCTTGTTTGGGTTCGCTAAAGCCTCCTCAAGCTGTGCGTGCCTTTCCTGTCCATTCATTGCTGGAGCAGCTTATGTATTCTGAGTGGGATCACCCAGATAAGCATTTTTTTCCTCCTAAAAAATTCTCAGCACTTTATCCATTGAGGAAAAATTCACTAAGAAATGGGAAATACCATATCCTCTGTGAATAAAAGTTTGACTTGTCCGGTAGACAGTGCTCAAATGCTTTAGGGATCCAACTGATAAGTAATTGGAATTCCTGTTAAATGCATTTTCTTTGGCAGGATCAGTGACTCAACCTGCGGTGGCAGCAATTGGTGTATGTCAATCCTTGAAAGACCAGTTTAAACAGATGCTCAAGATTATCCCTGATCAGCAGGATTTAGCTGAGCTACCAGGTGCTTTATGTTTTGCAATAGATGCTAAGAGAGATTCTATTCTCCAGGCCTTACGCTTGGGCTGGTGCATATGCGTAGAATCCTATGGTTGAAAAATTGGTCAGCCGAAGTGCCATGCAAAAAACTCCTGGCTAGTTTTCCTTTCCGTGGTGAACGGCTGTTTGGGGATGATTTCGATAAATACATCCAAAAAATTTCTAGTTTGAAAAAGCACCCTTTTGCCAGTTAAGAAAAGGAGTAAACGTATTTCATTTAAACAAGCTTCTTCTCCAGTGCTAGTGGCATCAGTCTCCAGGCAGTCACAATGGCCTCCGCCATCAGGTTCAAGAGGTAAACCTCAGGATCAGCCCCAGGGAGAAAAGAAGTCCTGGGCGAGGAAACCTGCAAAACAAAATACTAAAGCCTCCTTATGAAGGGGTGCCCCCGCTCGCTCAAGTGGGGGGAAGACTTCTGCAGTTCTCTGGCCGGAAGAGTGTCGAGACAGATGGGTGATTTCCTCAATAGCTCTAGGGTACAAACTAGAGTTCCCATTTCCTTGTTTTCTCAGATCAAACGTTCCCAAGGAGCCAGAGAAAAAGTCTCTTTCAAGCATTGGATCGTCTTTTGTCTCAAAAAGTGATCATTGGGGGTCCCCATGGAAGAGCAGGGGTTGGGATTTTATTCAAACCTTTTCACTGTGCCAAAATCAAATGAAAATGTCGGACCCATTCTAGGTCTCAAGGATCTAAACCGGTTCCTGAATATCCGCTCTTTTTGCATGGAGTCAATCCGATCAATTGTTTCCATCCTACAAAGGGGAGAACTTCTGGCGTCAATCGCCATCAAGGATGCATACCTCCATGTGCCTATTTTCCCCGCTCACCAGAAATATCTATGTTTCGAGGTAGAAAATCTTCATTTTAATTTTGTAGCTCTGCCTTTCGGTCTAGCTACTGCACCTCGGGGGTTTACAAAGGTCCTGGCCCCTCTTCTGGGCGGATTAAGGGCCCAAGGTATAACGATTATAGTTTACCTAGACGATCTACTCTTGATAGACCAGTCGGTAGTCCACTTAGACCAAAGTATGGTCACCACAGTCAACTATCTGGAATACCTAGGTTGGATTCTCAACCTAGAGAAATCTTCCTTAAAACCATCAAGGAGATTAGAATACTTGGATCTGATCATAGATACAGCCCAGAAAAAGGTATTCTTACCCCAAGCAAAAATCAGCGCCATAAAAGATCTGATTCAGGTGGTCAAAGAAAAAAAGAATCCTCCTATTCGGCTTTGAATGAGGTTGTTGGGAAAGATGGTGGCTTCATTCGAGGCCGTTCCTTATGCTCAGTTTCATTCGAGACTGCTGCAAAACAGTATCTTATCGGCTTGGAACAAGAAGGTCCAAGCTCTAGATTTCTCAATGCGTCTGTCTCCAAAGGTGTGCCTGGGCCTCAGTTGGTGGTTGATAACCAAAAATCTGCAGAAGGGAAAATCCTTCCTACCAGTTACATGGAAGGTGGTAACAGATACCAGCCTTTCGGGTTGGGGAGCAGTCCTGGAAGAGGCGACTGTCCAAGGGAGATGGTCCAGAACAGAAAGGACCTTGCCCATCAACATTCTAGAGATTCCGGCAGTGCGCTTGGCCTTGAGGGCCTGGACATTCAGGTTGCGTAATTGTCCTGTCAGGATCCAATCCGACTATGCCACAGTAGTGGCTTATATCAATCACCAAGGGGGCATAAGAAGTTGTGCGGCCCAGAGAGGTGAATCATATCCTAACCTGGGCAGAAAACAATGTACCTTGCCTATCGGCAGTCTTCATTCCAGGAATAGAAAATTGGCAGGCGGACTACTTGAGTTGCCAGCAGTTGTTCCCGGGAGAATGCGCCCTTCACCCCAATATCTTCCTGGCAATATGCTGGAGATGGGGGTCCCAGACGTAGACCTGTTTGCGTCCAGGTTCAAGAAGATCAACAACTTTGTGTCAAGAACAAAGGATCAGCTAGCATGCGGAACGGCTGCCTTGGTGGTCCTGTGGAATCAGTTTTCACTGATTTATGCATTCCCTCCTATTCTGCTGCTGCCACAACTTCTTCGCAGGATCAAGCAGGAAGGGAAGTCGGTGATTCTTGTGGCCCAGAAGATCTTGGTATGCAGAGATCCTAAAGATGGCAGTAGGTGACCCATGGACCCTACCACCACGTCCGGACCTACTCTCGCAAGGTCCAGTATTCCATCCTACATTACAAACACTAAATATAACGGTTTGGCTATTGAGACCCACATTCTGAAGAAGCGTGGGCTGTCGGGTTTAGTGGTATCTACCTTGATTAATGCAAGGAAGCCGGCCTCTAGAATCATATATTATAGAGTCTGGAAGGCATATGTTTCCTGGTGTGAATTCAGGGGTTGGCATCCCAGAAAGTATTGTCGTAGGGAGAATGCTTGACTTTCTGCAAATGGGGTTAGAGATGAAGCTGGCCTTTTGAATACTATCAAAGGCCAGATCTCAGCCTTGTCAGTATTATTTCCACGACCGCTTGCGTCGCATTCTTTGGTCCGTAGCTTTATACAGGGGGTAACGTGGCTTAATCCACCGGTTAGGTCACCCCTGAACTCTTGGGACTTCAATTTTGTTTTGTCGGCATTACAGAAAAGCCTTTTGAGCCGATACGACATATTCTGCCACCACCATCTTTCGGTAAGGGAATCAGGAAATGAAGCCTGGCTTCATTTCCCTGTTCCCTACTGCGCATGCGCGAGTCACGCTGCGCAATCCGAATGGTCCCTGCTATCTCTGGGACCCGTGTGTCCCAGCAGACAGCGCGGGGGGACGGGAAGTGGCGTAGAATCCCGTGGGAGTCTATGCCCGGAAGTGGGTGCAAATACCTTTCTTAGACAGGTATCTGCACCCCCTCCCCCCTGTAAGGTGCCAAATGTGACACCGGAGGGGGGGGGGGGGGGTCCAAAAAGCGGAGGTTCAGTTTTTGTGTGAACCTCCGCTGTAAAAAAATACTCCCCGCCACCACAATTCTGTCAACCATAAATTAAGTAAAACCTGTACTAAGAAATGTGCAGGATACCATTGTTGAAGTAACTCCAGATGTGGATTTTGTTCCATGTCTGAACTGAAAGCCACTGTAGACATTCGATCTAGAGAACATTTAGGCTAGTGGACAACCATGGTCATGTTATTTTTAGGATAGCTTAGATGTTTCCTCCATAGAGGTTTCTTTTAGGGGGGTTAATGTAAATGGAATTTGTTTACTTCTGAGCTGCTTTCTTCCCCATGCAAGTTAATGTGAATGCGAAAGTAACTTAAAAACAACCTGTAGCAGCTTCTTGAGCAAGTGAAAGGTAATTCAAGGAAACTCTTATGTGAGTCAGAGCATCTCAAAGCACCTAAAACCATAGTATTTGCCTTGATTCTGAGTATTAACCCCATCTACAGAGGGCCCTAGGTGGGTTGTCAGTTTTATTTTAGCCCTCGTTCACATTGAAGCGATTTGTCATGCGATTTGCAGCCTATTGCCGGCAAACAGCACCAATTGGCAAAAGTAGTTCCTGCACTACTTTTCCCGATTTCAGGTGCAACTTCAATAGACATCTGTGCATGAAGCCACACAGATGTCTTTCAAGTCACATGGACATGTGGCTTTGAAATCGTGCCGTGTTCAGTGCGATTGAGGCCTCAATCCTAGACTCTGACTTCTCCTTCAGCTCCCACATCCAATCGCTGGGTACATCTTGCCACCTTAACCTCTGCAACATTTCCAGAACTCGCTCCTTCCTAACGACACCACTAAACAATTTATTCACTCCTTGGTGATTTCCCACTCTCTCACTGGCCTATCTTTACACAAGATATCCCCCTTCAGTCTATTATTAATGCTGCTGCTAGACTAATAACACCTTACTAACCGATCCGTGACTGCTGCTCCTCTCTGCCAATCCCTTTACTGGCTTCCCCTACCCCACCGTATTTTAAAATTCAAAATTCTAACCACAACATACAAGACCATCCACAACATCGCCCCCAGCTACATCACCAACCTCATCTGTAGATATCCTCTTCTCTAGCTCCCTTTTTACCTCCTCCCATGCTCTCCTCCAGGACTTCTCCAGAGCCTCTCCCATCCTCTGGAACTCTTTGCCCTGCAGCTATTACTTTTTGTACCACCTCCCCCCACCCTTTTAGATTGTATGCTCCAGAAGCAGGGCCCTCCCATTCCCACTGTATTGTTATTTGCAGCTATAAAAATCCTGTGTAATAATTTTTATGTTTTATGTGTTTCCTACAGTTGGAGAATAAGCGAGATGCTTTCTTTCCACCTCTGCATCAGTTCTGCACAAGTCCAAACAATCCTGTCACTGTTATCCGTGGCCTTGCTGGAGCACTTAAACTAGGTTTGTCTTGTAAGCACATTCAAAAGGCAATTTGTTTTTTATTGCCTGTGATTAAAATGTTTTACTCTTGTATTGATAGATCTTGGATTATTCTCTACTAAAACACTGGTTGAAGCAAATACAGAGCATATAGTTGAAGTGAGGACACAATTATTACAGCCTTCAGACGAAAACTGGGACCCCACTGGAACAAAGAAAATTTGGCGTTGTGAGAGTAGTCGCTCACATACTACCATTGCAAAATATGCACAATACCAGGCTGCTTCATTCCAGGAGTCATTAAGGGTTAGTAACACCTTCTTGCTTTATATTTGTTTGGAGAAACTATTGCTTAAAGTCCACTTTTTGCAAAAAAATAAAATAAATGCACATATATTTGCAGTAAAAAAAAAAAAAAAGTACATTCAAAGGATACGTAGGGGCAGACAGTTACTGAGCTGCAGGAAGTGTCAGTGAACTACGAGGGCGCTGATCAGCACAGTCAGTTTGAGAACCACCAGCCATCTGCTATGGTGGCAGACAGGACTTGCAGTTTGATCATTCACAGATCTCTGTGAATAAATAACGCACACTATTTTTATTCTATAAAATGTAAGAGTGGCTTCGGGGAGAAAAACCTCACCCATTGTCACAGAAAAGGGGGGAGGGGTGGTGGAGATGCTAAACCTATTACACCCTAAATATGGGAGTAATATTTTCAGAAGTTGAACTTGGCTTTTAGTTTTTTGGAAATTGTGGCTGCCAGGCTCCTGCAAAACTCTTCCTCCCTGCTTGATATCCATGCATAGATACAAACTTTTCAGGTGGTGATGAGTTGGGCTGTGTGTCTCAATAGAGGCACTCGGCAGGGGGAAGGTGCCAGAAGCGCAGGCGGGAGCACACGAAAAGAGGATTGGGGCTGCTCTGTGAAAAACCATTGCACAGTGCAGGTAAATATAACTTTTTTATTTTAATGTAAACAAAATTGACCATATACTATCTCTTTAATTCTGCCTAAGCAGTACCCTGAAAAATGTAACCTTTTGTCATAAATTCTTTAAAAAAAAATAGCAGTGAGCCTCCTGATGTGTGAGGGTGCCGTAGTACTCCTGTGTCTACAGCCTCATAGCTATATCTGCAGTGTGAAAGCTAAGGCACTGTTACCTCTTAGCTAGACTCAGCAGATTAGAAGAAAGATTTGTCAGTGTCCCTGTTGTGCTGCTCACTCTTCTTACTGGAGGCTCTGACATGAAGAAGCAAAGCCCTGCCTCTATTATGATGGCTGCCTCCACACCTATACAGTGCAGAACTAGACATTACAAGTCGGTAATGGGGAAGGATCAGCTGCAGGTGACTACATAGGTTACTAGTCCTGTGACATTTGCCTGCACATCTTCGAGTTTAAAGAGATTCACAAGATAACATGTTTCGTTTTTCATACATCATGGGACACAGAGTCAGGCTAATATTCATTACCTGGTGGGTTATACTTCATCATTAGGTGAATGGACCTCAAGCAGCAAGTGATCCCCCTATATAAACCCCCCCCCCATACAGGAAGCACTTACGTTTTTTACCAGTGTCTGCATGGTGGATGGCACGGTTTGTCTGAGCTCCAGGTCTCTAGTCCCACAAACGGTTCCAAAAATGAATCAGGGGATTGATCGATCGGATCCATTTGACACAGGCTTTTATGCTTACATAAATGGTACCCGAACCTCGCAAAGAAGACTCAAGATCCTGCAAGGTTTTGCCTGTATCGTGGCCTCTTGTCACTGGACCCTGCGGAGTGGAAATCCTGGACCCTACAGCGCTAAGGCATTTCCTGCAGGGTGCTGTACATGTCCAAGGGAGTGGACCCTAAACCTGAAAGGGTACCCAGTCCTTGAAGGTCCAAGTGACAAGAACCCGCCATGAAGGGTGAAGATTCGGCCCTTAGCTCCTAAGTGGCCCTGTGCCTGGACAGGTAAGTGAAACCCCTTTATTTTATTATTGTGGGGTGTCCCAGTGATTGTAACAATCAGTCAAGCTAGCTAAAGGCTGGACACCTGTGTGGGGTGATCATATGGGGGAGTTCTGGGCTAGCTGTGGGTGTTTGCAAAGTGTACCACCTTTGCTTGTGTCTGGCTGTTTTTTTTTTTTTGTACCTGTAACCTTTATCTGGGCGCACGAAGATTCGCGTCGTACGCGAATACAGTCACGCCCGCTCGCCGGGACCGCCCACCTGTGTGCGCGCACACTCATTGAACATTCCGGCGCACACCAAGCTTAGTTAAGCTGTGCAGGCCAAGCATGTGGTGCTTCCAGAAGGCAGCTGTAGGACACAGAGCAGACTCTGAAAAGACACTTGCAGTGGTTCATTTTTCCTTACCCGGGTCACGTGAGTCACCAGGTGTTGCTTGGCAGGTTAAAGGTGCTTAGGATTGTTGCATAGGGGCTTGGTGAACCCTATTAAAGTGTCTCCCTTCTGAGGTGTATTAACTACACCGAAGTGCTCTTTGTTTGCAGGCATTGAATGTCTTCCAAAGAGAGGAGTGGGACTAACACCATAGGGAAGGACACACCTATGTCATCAGTAGTTCCTGATGAACCTAGTCGTATCCCTAGTGTTGTATCCCCTGAAAGACCAGAGGCTCCCTGGCAATATGAGCCGCTGCGCTTATCTGATATTGTGCCTACAGTCAACACTGCTGCTTCACCCTTTATCACCATGGATGAACTGTCCTTAGCCAGAGCCGGGATAGAGCACAGGATTGCCAGCATGATTGCCTCCATCCCACAGGGTGGCAGGAAGTGTGACAGATCCCCCTCCCCGGAGTCTCCTAGTCTGGAGCAGGAATGTGTTGAGGATGGGGAAGAGCTGAAAGCTCAGGATTCGGTGGAGTGCCCGGCAGATGAGTCTGCTTCCGAGCAATCTGGACAAGAAGATATGAAGTCGATGTCTGCCTCTCAGTTGCAGAGGCTTTTTGATCCTGACTTTGACCAAACTGGTTCGTTCTGCCTTTAAGTTGCCTCTTGCAGAGGTGACTGAGCCTCCCTGGTCCTCTTTGGGATCCCTGAGACCTTTTCAGGTCGCACAGACTTACCCTCTACACCCCATGTTGGAACAGGCGGTGTATACTGATTGGGAACATCCTGACAGGACTTTTTTGCCTCCTAAAAGGTTTTCCCTTTTATTTCCCATGGATGAAAAAGGCCTAACGAGGAGGATGATCTGCCCGAAAGTAAGACAGACACGCCTTGAGCGCTGTGTTTTGCTCTTGATGCTTTAAAAGATTCAATACAGCAGGTTTCTCTTCTGGCTCTCTTGTCTGTACATATGCGCAGACTTTCATAACTTAAGAACTGGTCAGCTGAGCTTCCTTGTAAAAAGTTATTGCCAGGTTTCCCGTTTCAGAGGGAACGTTTATTCGGTGATCACAAATATATCAAAGATTTCCAGAGGCAAGAGTTCTCAACTTCCTGTGAAGAAAAACGCCAAACGTCCCTTGTTTAAAAACCCAGGGACTGCTTCCTCAAATGTCTGTGTCAGGACGGTTCCGCCACCAACAGGGCGCTAGGGCCAGGGGCAAGCTGCAAGGCCAGAGCCAGAAAAAGCCCTGGGTCCAAAATTCCTCTAAACCCAACATCAAGCCCTCCTTTTGAAGGGACGCTCCCACTCCATCAGGTGGGAGGAAGGTTGCTGCACTTTAAGGACATTTGGAAAACAACAATTCAGGGCGAGTGGGTCACCTCAATTATATTTTGCGGTTAAAATCTGGAGTTGGGGGGGGGGGGGTGCCCGCGCAGAGTTTTCTAAGATCCAGCGTTCCCTCGGATCCTCCAAAAAAAACTTATTGCTTCAGGCACTACATCATCTAGTGCATCGAGTGATTGTAGAGGTTCCGGTACCCGAAAGGGGCACAGGGTTTTACTCAAACCTGTTTACAGATCAGAAACCAAACAGGGACACAAGGCCCATTCTGGTCCTAAGGTCCCTGAACAAGTATCTATTGATACAATCCTTTTGGATGGAGTCTGTCCGCTTAGTAACCTTGCTCCAGAGGGGAGACTTTTTAGCCTCAATCAATATAAAGACACGTACCTATCTTTCAGTCTCTTCAGTGGTTCCTTCGGTTTGCAGTAGAGGAACTTCATTTTCAGTTTGTGGCTCTACCCTTCGGCCTTGCTACAGCTCCCCGGGTGTTCACAAAGGTCCTAGCACCAGTACTGAGTCTTTTAAGGGCCCAAGGGATCCTTGTGCTCAGGTATCTGGACGACCTCCTGCTCAGAGATCACTCAGTACAGGCTCTAGAACAGAGCATAATATACACAGTGAGGCATTTGAAAAGCTTAGGCTGGATCATAAATACCAAAAAGTCAACCTTGGGACCAGCTCAGAGTCTAAAATATTTAGATCTGATTCTAAACACTGTCCAAGCAAGAGTATTCTTGCCACCTGTATGGATCTGTGCCCTGAAGGATCAAGTGCGTCAGATAAGGGGCACCAGACAACCCTCCATTCGGCTCTGTATGAGTCTTCTAGGGAGGATGGTATCCTCCTTTGAGGCAGTGTCCTATGCCCAGTTCCATTCCAGGCCTTTACAACAAGACATCTTGTTGGCTTGGAACAGAGGAAGAAAAGCCCTGGATTATCCAATGTGCTTATCTCCTCAGGCATGTTTAAGCCTAAACTGGTGGTTGCAGGATCAGAACCTGCGAAAGGGAAAATCCTTTCCCTTGGTAACTTGGAGAGTACTAACTACAGATGCCAGTCTCTCAGGCTGGGGAACGACCCTAGACGGGCTTACAGCCCTGGGGAAATGGTCAGGGACAGAGCAGACCCTGCCCATCAACGTCCTAGAATTACGGGCAGTACCTCTGGCCCTACGATCCTGGATGGTGGAGCTTCAGGACTGCTCCATCAGGGTTCAGTCTGACAATGCCACGGTAGTGGCCTATATAAAACACCAAGGTGGTACCAGGAGTCGTTCAGCTCTGAAGGAGGTGAACTACATACTAGCCTGGGCAGAGGGACATGTGCCAATAATATCGTCAGTCCATATCCCGGGTGTAGAGAACTGGAAGGCAGATTATCTCAGCCGCCAGCCAGTCATCAGGACCCCGCCCATTGTTTTTTTTTTTACTACGATCTGTATGCCAGCAGATCTGCCCTGGGAATGGTCCCTACACCCAGAGGTGTTCCAGGAAATTTGCCAACGTTGGGGATGGCCAGAGGTCGACCTACTGGCATTCAGGTTCAACAACAAGCTATAGCAGTTTGTGTCTCGAACAAGAGCTCCTCTGGCAATTGGAGCAGATGCTCAGATAGTTCCATGGAGCCAGTACTCCCTGGTTTATGCTTTCCCTCCGATCCCTCGCCTTACACATTTGTTGCGCAGGATTCAGAGAGAGGGGATTCCAGTCATTCTGCTGGCACCGGCCTGGCCCAGAAGGCCCTGGTTCCCGGAGATTGTGAGACTGACAATAGACGGGCCATGGACACTTCCACGTTGGCCCGATCTACTGTCTCAAGGTCCTATATTCCACTCCAATTTACAGTCTCTAAATTTGAGGGCATGGCTGTTGAAGCCAGGGTGTTAAAGGACCGTGGCATCTCGGGACTAATGGTGTCTACTCTAGTGAATGCTAGAAAAGCTATCACTAGGAAGATTTATCATAAGGTCTGGAAGACTTGTATTGCTTGGTGTGAAACAAGAAAATGGCATCCTCGGAAATATGTGATTGGGAATATTCTGTTTTCTATAGTCAGCTGTGGAAATCAAATTGGCTTTGAGTACAATCAGAGGTCAGGTTTCGGCCCTATCAGTATTCTTCCAAAGGCCTTTTGCCCCCCATTCACTGATCCGAACCTTTATGCAAGGGGCAACTTGCTTGCTTCCCCCATTATTAGGTCACCTGTTTGTCCTTGAGACTTGAACTTGGTGCTGTCTGTGTTAGAGAAACAACCATTTGAACCTATTAAGGAAATTCCATTAGACTTGCTGTCACGCAAGCTAGCCTTCCTGATGGCTATCACCTCGGCTAGAAGGGTGTTGAAGTTGGCGGCCCTTTCATGCAGGGAACCGTACTTGATCATTTACCATGACAGTTACGACCTGTTCCATCCTTTTTGCCAAAAGTGGTGTTGGCCTTTCATTTAAATTAAGACATTATTTTGCCTTTTTTCTCTCTGCCTCATTTGGCAGAAGAGACACGACTGCATTCTTTGGACGTTGTCCAGGCAGTCAAGGTTTATTTGTCTAGATCTGCGGAGATCCGAGGATCCTTTTTTTTTTTTTTTTACCAAAAGGACCCATGAAAGTGGCAGGCAGCTTCCAAAGCTTGCATTGCCAATTGGGTCCATCAGTGGATCATTCAGGCCTATGGTCTGAAACCTAAAGCTCCTCCCTTTAGGGTGAGAGCTCATTCTACCAGGGGTGTAGGAACGTTCTGGGTTTTTCGCCATCTGGTATCTGTGGCTCAGATTTGTAAGGCTGCTACCTGGTCTTCAGTGCATACGTTCACAAAATTTTATCAAGTGGATTCGGCTTTTGGCCACAGTGCACTGTGGGCTGCCGTATAGGTTCTAATGGCTATTGTTTGGCAGGGTGTCTCCCTCCCCTCAAGACTATTGCTCTGGGACATCCCAGCAGGTAATGAATATTAGCCAGACTCTGTATCCCATAATGTATGAAAAAGAAATTAGGATTTTTACATCATGCTTACATGCTTCTCTTTGAGTAAATCATGGTACACAGAGATCCCTCCCCTCTTTTTTGAGGATTCGGTGCTTGCTACAAAACTGAAGTGCTTCCTGTATGGGAGGGGTTATGTAGGGGATCACTTCCCGTCTGAAGACCTTTGGTCTACCAGTGTCCATTCACCTAATGATGGATAACCTAGCAGGTAATGAATATTAATCTGACTCTGTGTCCCATGATCTACTCAAAGAAAAGGACTTTACAGGTAAGCATGATATAAAAATCCTATTTTTTTATGTTTGTTGTGTACTGGACACTTTAGTTAACAAAATTACAAAAGTGATGAGTGTAAATTAAATATACTGTTTAACTTGTGTGCTTTCTGTGTGGGAAAAATTCTACCTAGTACCCTGAAAATCAAGTACTCTGGAACTAGTGCCGGTAATCTTCTACCATAGGGAACAAAAGGGTGAACCGCTCCAGGTGGTGTACTGAAGAAATTGCCCTCAAAGTGGAAGCCAGGTGCAGGCTCAGCACGAGCAATATTGAAAAAATGGATTCTGGACAGCCGCACTTAGCTAAAAGCCTTTATTGTAATGAATAGTCTACGTTCATGTGACAACAGAAGCGGGACAAACAGCTGACACGTTTCACAACATCATTGTTAGTCACTAAGCAACAATGATGTTGTGAGATGCGTCAGCTGTTTGTCCTGCTTCTGTTGTCACATGAACATTGACTATTCATTACAATAAAGGCTTTTATCGAAGTGCGGCTGTCCAGAATCCATTTCTTCAATAATATTCTACCATAGGTAGCAATGAAAGGAAAAAAGTCAAATACTGTGAAAATAGCTAAAATAAAACATTGTACTTGTAAAAATCCCTTTCTTGAAGTCCTTCGAGGGATACAAGAAATCTTTAACCTTCAGGTTGTACATCTGCCTAAGGGAGGATTGGACGCTGAGAAAAAAAAAAGCACTTAACGCCAGCCCAGGATAACTTGTTCTATTATCGGCATTTCTCAGTTTTGTAGCAAAACAGTACTGAAAGCCTGATCCTAAATCTGGAGAGGAACCTGTTTCCTTCAGTGGACTCCAAAAAAATGTTTTGGTGGTTAAAGCAGAGTTCCACCTAAAAGTGGAACTTCCGCTCATTTGTCTCCTCTCCCCCTCCGGTGCCACAATTGGCACCTTTTGGGGGGGGGAGGGGGGACAGGATTATCCTGTTCCCACTTCCGGGAGTCCGGGCCGCGACCCATGACATCACCGCAGGACTCCCCCCTCCTCTCTGTCGCCAGGCCAGTAGGAGAGAGGAGCGGGGCCTCACACATGCCCAGCCAGGTACCCTTACCCACAATGGCGGCAGCACCACCCGACAGCTGATGGAAACATCCGCTGCGGTGCCGACATCGCTGGACTCCAGGACAGGTAAGTGTCCTATTGTTAAAAGCCAGCAGCTGCAGTATGTGTAGCTGCTGGCTTTTAATTTTTTTTTTGGGCTGAACAACACTTTAAGAAAATCCCACGGAACGAGTTGAGGAGGAAAAAAGAAAGTTGGCAGTACATAAAGATTGATTTTGTAAATCTGCATAATCTGAAGGATTTGGAGAACAGATTTTGACTTAAAAGGACAGTGCCATCAAATCAAAAAAGCCATTGGTACAATCATAAGTGGAACTTTCTGGAAACTAGAGAGGTTTACCAATCGTCAGCAAAAGCATATTAGATGGTTTTTGACCACATATAACATCTAGACCCATACTAAGTTGAGGGGACACTTCATGGGGGAATCGGCACATGTATGTTGGATTTTGATGGATTTTTTTTTTTTTTTTTTACAAAGGGAGGACACTGGTTGTAGGTAATGTTAAGAAATGACACAAAATCAAGGTTTGAGATTATTAATGTGGACTTTTTTTAAGTTTATGATATTTTATTTGAATATATATTTAATCCTGAGAGCCTTTTTACATTTTATTTTATTTACATTCATTTTAGTTGGCTGCACATAATATTTTGAGTACATAGTGGTTATTGAAAATAGATAATATATATTTTTCCAAATATGACTTGTATGCATTATTTTAATTGGAATACATACATGTATGATGCAAATTTAATTTGGATTAAAATGTGCATTAAAACTTTGATAGCATGTTTGTACAATTAAGTAAACACTTTTGTGTTTTCTATGCTTTCTCAAGGAGGAGAATGAGAAAAAAAGCCACCACAAAGATCACTCAGACAGTGAATCCACATCCTCAGACAAGTGAGTAGAAATGTATATTGGTTTCCAAATTAACCACTTAAATATTGAAGATTTTTTTTTTCTTAGTTTCTGTTCAATTTTGCATATACACACATTTTAATATACACATTATGTAGTCTGTAAGAAAGTTATAGTGTCTACAAACTTTGGTATATCTATCTGAAAATTAATTCTGATGTACTGACTAATTTCTTGAGACCCCAAAATGCCAGGACAGTACAATTACCCCCAAATGACCTTTTTCGAAAGTAGACAGTGTGAGGTATTTAGTGAGAAACATGGTGTGATTTTTTTATTTTTTTTTAAGTTGTAATTTTTGTCACTTTTTTTGGAAAATAAAGAACAAAAATAGTTTTGTTCAGTTTTTATTTTTATCTTTTTACATACTGTCACCAGTGCAGTACATCATCATCATATAACTGGTGTGGTGGTGACCGGGGACACTGGTGACAGTATATGAAAAAAGCATAAAATCTATTTGTTTTTTTTACAATTTTTTTTTTTCAATTTTGTGTTACCATAGTAACACTTTACCAATCTGGAGAGTTGATTAGGGTTTGTGTTTTTTCTTTGTTTTTTTTTTGTTTTTGTTTTTTACATACTTATAGCAGTGACTTTTACTGCTATAAGCACATTTTTTTTTTTTTTTCTACTGAATGACAGTTTGTATATACTGTCTATTGTGATTAGCTGTGATTGGTCACAGATATTCATATGGTACAAACGGGCTGTGATTGGCCCTGTCTGTACCGTGTGGCCAATCGCAGCTAGCAACACAATTGTATACAATGAATGGCATAAAAAGAAGCCATTCATTGTTTACAATGTTCATGTGATCTGCTGTGATTGGTCACAGCGATCACTTGAGACTGGCAGCGGGTCGGCATAGTGATCAGTTATCCACCATGTCCGGTGGATGCAGCAGACGATTGCTGTGCGAGGCGTGTTCTCAGAAGGGATGTTCTCCCATAACAATAGGGTTCCCGCCTGTCCATCATTTTACAGTTACGTGGGCGGGAAGCAGTTAAAGGTATCCTTTGCCATTGTGATTGATCTTGCAAAGTTTAATTTTTTCAGCCCCTCGCCTGTTTCTCTGCATTTTGTAGCACTGCCAATTTTGTTTTCAGGGCAGTTAAGTGAAGATTTTAACAAATGAACGTCTTTGTGTACCATCATTTGAGATCTTCCGTTAATCATTTGTTACTTAATCAGCACATATTGGGCTACCCCGTTGCCAGAACTTGAGAAGTAATGCAGTGATATCATAAACCAGGGGAATTTGTAATATTAAAGTGGATGTAAACCCACTCTCATCCTTTCAAAACTACTGCCATAGTGGTTATCTATAAGGATATACATGCCTCCTGCATGTACCCTCACCTGTCAAATGTCTCCCATCTGTCTGTTATGAGACCTGAAAAACTGCAGATTCTGTGGGATGGGTCTGTTGTCTGGAGCTCGGTGGGTGGAGTTGTGATGTCAGTAGACTCCCCACCCACCTCTACACTCCCCTTGTCAACATGCATTTTCTCCTGTTTATTTCTTACACTGAACTTCTGGTGGTCTTGTGGATCATGCCCCATGATCACTAACATCCAGAAGAAAGGAGGGGGATGGGAAGTACACAGAATGACTTTCTCACACTTGTGCATGAGATATGTAAATCACTTGTCACTCACAGCAAGGGGGGAAAACAGACATCTATTTTTCTGACCCTTTTTATCTCACTGAAAAAAAAGATAAGAGGATTGCTCAGAGCTGTATTAACTCTTTGTGGCAAGACTGGGCACAAATGACAAGAAATCCTATACTGTACAAGGTACAAGCCTTTAAAATTTAAAAAAAATTGGGTTTACATCCACTTTAATGGTCGGTTGCCAGTATAAAAATATGTGTACTAGAATAGATTCAGGTCATGGCACAGTTTAACCTTAAATATTTGTCTTATGTATTGATCAGTTAAAATATGACCAGTATATCCTCTTCCCCACATTGTAATGATATGTTCACAATATCTTTTACTATATTATAAAGCAAAAAAGAAATGTTTTTTTTTTTATATGTCCTCCATTGTGATGTTTTTGTTTGGGCAGACAGTCTAAAGCCTAAGTTTAGAGTGTAAAAAAATCAAGATTAGCAATGAAAAGCAATCTATGACTGGAGGAGGCAGACATTTCATTCATCTGCCCATCCTCCATTCATAAAGCGAGCACTTTTCACTCACGGAAGTGATATTACAACTTATATGAATGTGTAAGGGGAGGTTGGTGGAAAGGACAGGCATTCGGTACCCTGAATGCTTATGGCATATTTTCGGCTACATTCACCCCGCAGCTCTGGAAGATCACCGCTAAGGGGGAGGTATGGAGGACAGAGGACTTGGATTTCAGCTGCACCAGGGACACTTTTCATTGAATACTGAATTGAGTACTGTCCCTTATTCAGATTTTTTTTTTTTTTTATCTAAACTTGGGCTTTAACTATTCCGAATGTGATTTCATTAATGCAGTCTCCTGCTTTCTTTTCTTCTTTAGCCCTGGTAGGAAGAGAAGAGGCCCTTTCAAAACCATTAAATTTGGGACCAACATTGACTTGTCTGATGATAGAAAGTATGTATGTTGCTGTTTAAATGTATATTTTATGTGCTGTTTAAAGTAATTAAGTATTGCGATTTGAGGACGTTGTTTTTTGTAATAATTACCTCGAACTGTCAGGACTAGGAACAGCTGGGAACCTGTGAGGATAGAAATAAGGAAACTTTCCATTACTGATTTGTGTTTGAAGGCACAGACTCTTGAAGTTGTAGTTTTTTCTTCAGATCCTGCCATGATATAAGATATGGGCATTCCCATTAAAGAATGTTTTTTTTGTTTTGTTTTTTTGTTTTTTTAAACATGAAAAATTGTTCATGTTTGGGTCAGTGGTAGAAAAGCAAGTATAAGGCTTTCATTGTCTTGACAGATTCGTTTTGAGTTAGAATAGTGCCTCAGAGATAATCTGGTCATAAGGAAAATTGCTAGGATGTGTTTTTTTTTTTTTTAGCAGAAGAAACGTTATGTTTTTATGCTAAAAAAAACCTTTCCCATCTCACCTAGCAAATATTTTTTATATTGGTGCCTATAGCCTTATTTCCAATGACCGGGACAATGTAACGATTGCCCGTTCTTATCATACATCACGGGACACAGAGCCATAGTAGTTACTATGTGGGTTATAGGCCACCTTCATTTGATGGACACTGGCACGCCCTAAGACAAAGAGTGCAATCCCTATACAACCCCTCCCACTACTGGGAGTACCTCAGTTTTTTCGCCAGTGTCTAAGGTGTTGGTCACGAGTAAAGATGTGCTGAGCTCCACTGGAGCAATCCTTGCTGGGGCTAGCCATGCATCCGAGTCCATTCAAAGTGTCTTTTTGGCCGAATTGAATGGTACCCGGGCCTCGTATCCGAAGAAATGAGGTCTTGCCTGTAACGCTTCTCTTTTAGAGAGCTGGACCCCGGGATCCAGTACTTTTTGGTATTAAGGCCATAAAGTTTTACTGGCGGTGGTGCTATTACAGGTCCAGAATTGTGGGTTTCCTCGAGGATCCCCAGCTCCTAAAGGTTTAATGGAACCCACCGTGAAAGGTGAAGATTGGGTCTGTTGGTTTACCACAGAAAACCCTGCAGCAGGAAAGGTAAGTGGAGTCTTCTAAGAAATTTTTAAAGATTTTTCTGATGAACGTCTCCTTTAACCACTTGGTGTCCGCGCTATAGCCGAATGACGGCCACAGCGCAGACCTGAATTTCCGCCAGGCCCGTCACGTGACGGTCCCGGCCCTTTCCCACGTGATTAGCTGTCAGCCATTGACAGCTGATCACATGATGTAAACAAAAGCTCGGTAATTGGCTTTTTTTTCTCATGCTGATAGCGTGAGGAGGAAAAAAAGCCGATCACCAGCATATGTGCAAGGGACATCGGTCCCAAAGAGGAAGAGGCAATTCTGCCTCATCTGTGCCCACCAGGACCACCTGCCATTGCCACCTGCTAGTGCCCACCAGTGCCACCTATCAATGCCCACCAGTGCCACCTATCAATGCCCACCAGTGCCACCTATCAATGCCCACCAGTGCCACCTATCAATGCCCACCAGTGCCACCTATCAATGCCCACCAGTGCCACCTATCAATGCCCACCAGTGCCACCTATCAATGCCCACCAGTGCCACCTATCAATGCCCACCAGTGCCACCTATCAGTGCTGCCTATCAGTGCTGCCTATCAGTGTAACCCATCAGTGCCCATCACTGCCATCCATCAGTGCCCATCACTGCCATCCATCAGTGCCCATCACTGCCATCCATCAGTGCCCATCACTGCCATCCATCAGTGCCCATCACTGCCATCCATCAGTGCCCATCACTGCCATCCATCAGTGCCCATCACTGCCACATATCGGTGCCCATCACTGCCACATATCGGTGCCGCCTCATTAGTGTACATCAATGGAGAAAAATTACTTGTTTGCAAAATTGTATAACAAAATATAAAACAGTTTTTAAAAAATTGTCTTTTTAAAAAATTTTTTTAACAAAATATAAAAACTGCAGAGGTGATCAAATACCACCAAAAGAAAGCTCTATTTGTGGGAAAAAAATTATAAAAATTTCATTTGGGTACAGTGTTGTATGACCGCGCAATTGTCATTCAAAGTGCAGCCGTGCCGAAAGCTGGTCTGGACAGGAGAGGGGTTTAAGTGCCCAGTAAGCAAGTGGTTAATTTAGTAAATGTTGTCATGCCTGTGTGTCACCACTGGGGGCTGTATGGAGCACTTACCGTCTCTTGCTTCTCAGAGAGCTCACGATGTGTCCAGGAAACAGCAGTTTTCTCTTCCTCTGGCCGGCAACAGACCTCCGGTAAGTCTGGGGGGTTTTACCTCCCCACCAGATGCCCCCCTGTGCTGTTTTTCCTCTCCTCTTCTTGGGGAAGGAGCGCTTTTAAAGAAAAAAAAAAAAAGGCACGAACGGCACGCCGCTCCGCGGCTTCCAGACCCCCCCCCAATCGCATTACTGCCTCTCTCCCTGCTGATCCCATAGGATCGGAGCCCGCGCGGGGAAAAATTTTTTTTTAAAAGCAAGAGGAAGGGCCGTAGAGGGGGGGCGGGGCTTAGCTCAGCGTTGGCGTCCTCCAATGCCCAGCGCGGGAAGGTGTGCTTTAAAAGGCACCATTGTTGCTGTTGCAAGCTGCGGAGGGACACGAGCAAAGGTGGCATGCAAGAGGTTTTTGGTAACATGGGCATTCCTTTTCACACATTTACTACTGCATCAGGCTGAGCATTAATAGCAGCAGCAGCGCTGGACTGTTGCTCAAGCAGTGGATGCATTCCTTCTGGTAGTACCTCTGCTTTGTGCATCGGGCTATGGTCGGAAGGGGGGGGTTAAAAACACCACCTCTAAAAAGGGCTCTAGAAGGACTATAGTCACACAGCAGCCTAAAACCATCTCCAAAAAATGGCATCCTACCCTGAGAGCAATATGGCTGGTCAGAGTGAGCCATCAGGAGGGGCAAGTGTTGCAGCTGCTCTTAACACTGCAGCCCCTCTGTATATTACTAAGGAGGTTTTTTCTTAAACCATTTTAAGTTTGGAGAAAAAACTGCTTTATTCGCATCTCAGAGTGGGACTAAGCGTATTAGATCTCTGTCCATTGCTTAGGACCCTCATGCTGAGGAACAAGGGGCGAGAGATGACGAATTTCTCTCAAAGGACCATGAAGAGGCTGATGTCTCCTCTTCCGAAGAACCTAATATGGAAGGATCAGGTTTGCAGGAAAGATTGTTGGTACAATCTCTCACTGAATTGGTCCGCTCCACATTTTTACTGCCAGTAACGCAGTCAGTTGATGAGCCCACCTCTGGTTTGGGTTCACCAAAGCCTCCCCAATCTGTTCATGCCTTTCCTATCCATTCATGGCTAAGAAAGCTAATGTATTCTGAGTGGGAGCTCCCAGATAAACAGTTCTTCCCTCCAAAAAAGTTTTCAATACTTTATCCTATGGAGGAAGAGTTCTATAAGAAATGGGGAACTCCAGCAATTGACGCTGCTATAGTCTCTGTAAACAAAAACCTGACTTGTCCAGTAAACAATGCTCATATGCTAAAGGATCCAACAGATAAGAAGTTGGAATTCCTTTTTAAAAACTTTATTTTGCTCGCAGGTTGTCGCTCAGCTTGCGCTGGCAGCAATTGGAGTATCTCAGTCTTTAAAGGACCAGTTTATAGAGGTACTCAAGGTTATTCCTGATTAGCAGGCCCAGGATTTGGCCGGTGTATCAGAAGCGTTGTGTTTTACAGTAGAAGCTATGAAAGATTCTATTCTCCAGGCCTCACGGCTCATGCTAGGGCTGGTACACGTGCGTAGAATCCTATGGTTGAAAAATTGGTCAGCCAAAGCGCCATGCAAAAAGCTCTTGGCCAGTTTCCCATTTCATGGTGAATGGTTATTTGGAGTCGATCTGGATAAGTGTATCCAAAGAATTTCTAATGGGAAAAGTTCCCTTTTACCGGTTAAGAAGTTTAAGCATTTTTCTTTTAAACGTGCTTCTCCAGTGCCAGGGGGCATCAGCCTCCAGGCAGCCACGATGGCCTCCACTGTCAGATTCAAGAGGTAAACCTCAGGGTCAGTTCCAGGGCCAAAAGAGGACCTGGGGGAGGAAACCCACAAAACAAAATACTAAAGCCTCCTTATGAAGGGGCGCCCCCGCTCGCTCAAGTGGGGGGAAGGTTTCTACAGTTTTCAAGGGTCTGGCAGGAACAATGTCAAGACAGATGGGTGGCTTCCTCAATTTCTCTAGATAACAAACTGGAGTTCCGAGAATTCCCGTCTCCTCGTTTTCTCAGATCAAACGTTCCCAGAGATCCAGTGAAAAAGAAGTCTCTCTTTCTAACCTTGGGTCATCTCTTGGCTCAAAGAGTGATATCGGTGGTCCCCTTGGAAGAGCAAGCAGAGGGGTTTTTTCCAAACCTTTTCACGGTTCCAAAACCAAACAGGGATGTCAGACCCATTTTAGATCTCAAAGATCTAAACCAGTTTTTGAATATCCGTTCCTTTCGCATGGAGTCAATCCGATTAGTAATCTCCATCCTACAAGGGGGAGAATTTCTGGCGTCAATCGACATCAGGGATGCTTATCTCCATGTGCCAATTTTCCCCGCTCACCAGAAATTTCTACGCTTCGAGGTAGAAAATCATCATTTTCAGTTTATAGCTCTGCCTTTCGGTCTAGCTATTGCACCTCAAGTGTTTACAAAGGTCCTGACTCCTCCTTTAGCCAGGTTAAGGGCTCAGGGTATAACAATACTAGCCTACTTAGTCGATGTACTCTTGATAGATCACTTGGTAACCCGCTTAAACCAAAGTTTGGTCACTGCAGTCAGCTACCTAGAATACCTAGGTTAGATTCTCAACCTACAGAAATCCTCCTTAAAACCATCAAGGAGATTGCAGTACTTGGGGCTGATCATAATACAGTTCAGAGGAAGGTCTTTTTGCCCCAGGAAAGGATCAGTTCCATAAAGGAACTGATTCAGTTGGTCAAAACAAAGAAGAGTCCTTCTATTTGACTTTGCTTGAAATTATTGGGAAAGATGGTGGCTTTTTTCGAGGCCGTTCCTTATGCACAGTTTCATTCAAGACTGCTGCAAAACAATATTCTGTCAACTTGGAAGAAGAAAGTCCAAGCTCAGGACTTCCCAATGCGTTTATCCCCCGAAGTGCGTCAGTGCCTCAATTGGTGGTTGATATCCAGGAATTTTCAAAAAGGAAAATCCCTTCTACCAGTCACCTGGAAGGTGGTTACAACAGATGCCAGCCTTCTGGGCTGGGGAGCAGTCCTGGAAGAAGCGTCTGTCCAAGGGAAATGGTTCAAATCAGAGAGGACCTTGCCCATCAATATTCTAGAGATTCGGGCAGTACGCCTGGCCCTAGAGGGCTGGACGCTCAGACTACAGAATTGTCCTGTCAGGATCCAATCCCACAATGCCACAGCAGTGGCCTATAGCAATCACCAAGGGGGCACGAGAAGTCGTGCAGCCCAGAGAGAGGTGAATCAAATTTTATCTTGGGCAGAGCACAACATTCCTTGCCTATCAGCAATTTTCATTCCAGAATTAGCGAGAGAGAATTAGCAGGCAGACTACTTGAGTCACCAGCAATTGTTTCCGGGAGAATGGTCCCTTCACCCCCGACATCTTTCTGTCAGTATGTCAAAGATGGGGAGTTCCGGACGTGGATCTGTTTGCGTCCAGGTTCAACAACAAGATCAACAACTTTGTGTCAAGGACAAGGGATCCCTTGGCATACGGAACAGATGCCTTGTTTTTTCCATGGGATCACTTTTCACTGATCTATGCGTTCCCTCCCGTTCTCCTGCTTCCGCGCCGCCTTCGCAAGATCAAGCAAGCAAGAAAGGAAGGAGGTGATTCTTTTGGTCCAGGAGATCTTGGCGGTAGGGGACCCTTTGACCCTACCACTGTGGCCAGACCTTCTTTCGCAAGGTCCGGTATTCCATCCTACCTTACAAACACTAAATTTAACGGTTTGGCTGTTGAGAACCATATTCTGAAAGACCGTGGGCTGTCAGCTTCAGTAGTTTCTACTTTGGTTAATGCTAGGAAGCCGGCCTCCAGAGTCATATACTATAGAGTCTGGAAGGCATATGTCTCCTGGTGTGAATCCAGGGGTTGGCACCCCAGGAAATGTCATAGGTAGGATCCTTTTATTCCTACAGATGGGATTAGAAATGAAGCTGGCCCTGAGTACTATCAAAGGCCAGGTGTCGGCCTTATCTGTGTTTTTTTTTCAATGACCACTTGCTTCTCACTCTCTCGTTCGTAACTTTATTCAGATGGTAATATGGATTAATCCTCCAGTTAGGCCACACCTGAACCCTTGGGACTTAAATTTAGTCCTGTTGGAATTACAAAAACAGCCTTTTGAGCTGATACGAGATATTCCCTTAGTCCTCTTGACAAGGAAAATAATTTTCTTGGTTGCCATAACTTCTGCAAGAAGAGTATCGAAGTTGGCTGCTCTTTCTTATAAAGAGCCATATTTGATTATTCATAAGGATAAGGTTGTATTGCGGCCTCATCCTAAATTCTTACCGAAGGTAGTGTCAGGTTTTCATTTAAACCAGGATATTGTTCTGTCTTCATTTTTTACAGAACCTCGTTCTGTGGAAGAGAGGTCACTACATTCTTTTGATGTGGTGAGAGCCGTCAAGGTCTATTTGAAAGTGACCGCTCAGATTCGTAAAACAGATGTTTTGTTTGTTGCCAGACGGTCCTAAAAGAGGACAGGCAGTGTCAAAATCTACCATTTCTAAATGGATTTGTCAAGTGATTGTTCAAGCTTATGGTTTAAAGAGGAAAATGCCTCCTTTCATATTAAAGCGCACTCCACCAGGGCTGTTAGTGCTTCTTGGGCAGTGCATCACCAAGCCTCCATGGCTCAGATCTGCAAGGTTGCAACTTGGTCTTCAGTCCATACATTTACCAGATTCTATCAAGTAGATGTAAAAGGTCATGAGGATATCGCCTTTGGGTGCAGTGTACTGCAGGCTGCAGTATAAGTCCTCTTGTCGCACTACTTTTGTTGTGTCTCCCTCCCTTCAGTTGGCATTGCTATGGGACATCCCACATAGTAACTACTATGGCTCGGTTTCCCGTGATGTACGATAAGAAAATTGTTTTTTTTTTTTTTTTTTTTTTTTTTTTTTTTACAGCTTACCTGTAAATTCCTTTTCTTTGAAGTACATCAGAGATCCCTCCCTTCTTTGGTATACACGTGTATTACTTTGTTACAAAACTGAGGTACTCCCAGTAGTGGGTGGGGTTATATAGGGAGTGCACTTTGTCTTAGGGCGTGCCAGTGTCCATCACCTGAAGGTGGCCTATAACCCACATAGTAACTACTATGGCTCTGTGTCCCATGATGTACTTCAAAGAAAAGGATTTTACAGGTAAGCTGTTATAAAAATCCTATTTTTTTTTAGCAGAAGAAACTTTACAGTTTTTATGCTAAAAAAAAAAAAACCCTTTTGCATTTCACTGAGCAAATATTTTTTATATTGGTGCATATAGTCTTATTTCCAATGACCGAGACAATGTAAGGATTGCCCGCATGCACAGAGGTTTCATCGGTATTGGCCAATAAGTGGCAGAAGAGTGAAGCCAGAAGCCCAGAAAAGATGTCGGTTCTGGCAAACAGAACAAATAGGACAGCTCTCATCACTGGACTAAAAGATAAACTTCAGAGGAAAGCTTTAAAGATGAACCCCCGCAAGCATCTGTATACGGTCTCAAGTCCTGCCGTGCAGAGAATTGCAGGGGCCAATAATACAATACCTTACGGAGTTTGTTAAATTAATACATTACCTTTTGTGGTGCTGTTTGCTCAGTCCAGCTTACGGAAGTAAATAGCAATCATGAGAATTCACATATGACATGCTGATCAACTGAAATGACTGCTGTTTGAGCAGTTACAGTGCTGTGAAAACATTTTTTTGGCATATTTGTGATCATTCAGCTCATCAAACTAATTTTAATATTACACAAAGATAAAAGATATGACACAAAGATACAAAATGCATTTTTTAAATGATTTTATTTAATAAAGGAAAAAGGTGTTCAAATCTGGTCCTATGTGAAAAACCCAACTCACCGACCAGCCTGCAACCAACTGAATTACCCTAACCGTGTGTGTTAAAAAAGGGTTTAGTTTGCACACATTTGCAGGTACAGTGCATCTGGAAAGTAATCAAAGCACTTCACTTTTTCCACATTTTGTCATGTTACATTGCAGGGATCTTCAAACTACGGCCATCCAGGTGTTGCAGGACTACACATCCCATGAGGCATTTTAAAACTGACATTCAGACATGACTAGGCATGATAGGAATTGTAGTTCCTTAACTGGAGGGCCATAGTTTGAAGACCCCTGTGTTACAGCCTTATTCCAAAATGGATTAAATTGTTTTCCTCAAAATTCTACAAACAATACCCCATAATGACATGAAAGAACTTTGAAATCTTTGCAAATTTATTAAAAATAAAAAAAATACATGTACATAAGTGTTCACAGCTTTTGCCGTGACGCACAAAATTGAGCTCAGGTGCATCCTGTTTACACTAATCATCCTTAAGATGTTTCTACAACATGATTGGAGTCCACCTGTGGTAAATTCAGTTGATTGGACATGGGAAGGCACACACCTGTCTATATAAGGTCCCACAGTTAACAGTGCATGTCAGAGCACAAACAAAGCCATGAAGTCCAAGGAATTGTCTATAGACCTCTGAGATAGGATTGTATCAAGGTACAGATCTGGGACAGGGTACAGAAAAATTTCTGCAGCGTTGAAGATCCCAATGAGCACGGTGGCCTCCATCATCCGTAAATGGAAGAAGTTTGGAACCATCAGAACTCTTTCTAGAATGGGCCATCGGGCCAAATTGATTGATCAAAGGAGAAGGACCTTAGTCAGGGAGGTGACCAAGAACTCGATGGTCACTCTGACAGAGCTCCAACATTTCTCTGTGGAGAGAAGTGAACCTTCCAGAAGAACCATCTCTGCAGCACTCCACCAATCAGGCCTGTATGGTAGAGTGACCAGACGGAAGCAACTCCTCAGTAAAAGGCACAAGACAGCCGGCCTGGAGTTTGCCAAAAGGCACCTGAAGGTTTCTCTGATGAAACAGATTGAACTCTTAGGCCTGAATGGCAAGCGTCATGTCTGCAGGAAACCAGGCACCGCTCCTCCCCTGGCCTATACCATCCCTACAGTGAAACATGGTGGTGGCAGCATCATGCTGTGGGGATGTTTTTCAGCAGTAGGAACTGGGAGACTAGTCAGGATCAAGGGAAAGATGAATGCAGCAATATACAGACCTATCCTTGGTGAAAACCTGCTCTGGACCTCAGACTGGGGCAAAGGTTCATCCTTCAACAGGACATTGACCCTAAGAACACAGCAAAGATAACAAAGGGAGTCAACTCTGTGAATGCAATCTGTGCAATGCCAAGCTGCGGTTTCCAAAGCGAGCAAAGTCCTTTCTTGTATTAAGAGAGGTATGGACTCTTATTTTGCCCCTGTACAAATCTTTAGTAAGACCTTATCTGGAATATGCAGTTCCATTTTGGGCACCAGTTCTCAGAAAGGATATCGGGGAACTGGAGAGAGTTCAGAGAAGGGCAACCAAACTGATAAGAGCCTCAATTCCGCTATGAGGAAAGATTAGAGGAACTGAGTTTCTCTCTTGTGAAGAGGAGCTTAAGGGGGATATGATTAACATGTATAAATACATAAGTGGTCCGTATAGAGTACTTGGTGTTGAGTTATTCACTTTAAGGTCATCAGAGGACAAGGGGGCACTCTTTATGTCTAGAGGACAAATACGGAAAGGTTTCTTCACAGTAAGAGCTGTGAAAATGTGGAATAGACTCCCTCCGGAGGTGGTTCTGGCCAGCTTAGTAGATTAGGTGGTTTAAAAAAGGCATAGATTTTTTCCTTAATGTACATACTATAACTGGATACTGACATTTTATAGGTAAAGCTTATCCAGGGAAAATCCGATTCCCTCACTGGTGCCAATGGTGCTTCAACAAAGTATTGAGCAAAGAATGTGAATAAGTCTCACGTCTCTCCTGACGTCAGCGGGGAATTCTCACCCCCGCTCACCTCTCTTCTGATCTGATAGCTACAGTCAGCGGGCAGGTTGAGAATTCTCCGCTGACGTGAGAAGAGAGAGGCAAGCCGGGCAGTCACATGAGCGGCATGTATTGTACGCAAACTGAGAAATGAGGTATGAAGCTGCATATTTTTTAAAAAGCACATACAGCGGGGCACTTAATTGATTGTAACACGGGATTTCTTAAAACACAGTAATTTTTAACAGTAAGAGTACAAATGTGTTTGTACTCTACTTACACCTCATACACGCTCCATGCTGATGGTTCCCCGGCTTCCCCTTTGCACATTCAACTGTGTTAGCTCCTAGTGTGCTGGAAGGTGCAAACAGGAAAGCCAGGGAATGGTCAGCACGTACAGGGAGCTTCACAGGACTGTTTGTCAGCTGTGGATTGTAATCCCTCCTGACCTCTTTTAGCAGTGTGTGTGAATGCCTGTACCCTGTAGTGCACCGGATTAGTTCACTTTTTAAGGGAGTGAGGTTATTTTAAATTCAAAGTGGAGTTCCAGTCAATTCTTTGTTTAAAAGTCAGCAGCTACAAAAATAAGTATCTTCTGACTTTTAATAAAAAGACACTCACCTGTCCCACAATCCAACGATGTGGCCACCCAAACCCTCCCTTCTCTCCCCCTGCCTGTCCACGGCGCTGGCAATACTACTGTGGGCATCCGGCTGTGGCAGCTTGCAGCTTCACAGCCGGGTGCGCATGTCTCACTGCGCTGTCCTTCATAGCCGGGCAATCTACTGTGACCTGTGATGTGTACCAGAAGATTGCAGGGAGTAAGGGCTGCCTAGGTGGCCCAAGCGGAAGTGGGAGCTCATCGGTAATCATTATGCATCGTGGAATCGAATCCTGTTGTTGACCAGATAATCGTAATCGAATTGTGAGACCAGTGAAGATGCGCACCTCTAATTACAACGGTACAAACAAATGGCCACACCCCACACCTATAACTGGCCTTTGCAGTAAGGAGCACACGGAAAGGGTGTCGCATGTCAAACGAAAATTCAGGACCTGGACGACTTGCCATAATTGATGGAACCATGAATTCTGCGCTCTACCAGAAAATCCTGAAGGAGAATATCCAGCCACCAGTTTGTAACCTCAGTCCCAAGCACACTTGGGTTATGCAGCAGGACAATGATCCGAAACACACTAGCAAGTCCACCTCAGAATGTCTCCGAAAAAAAAAAAATTAAGGTTTCAGAGTGGTCTAGTCAAAGTCCAGACTTAAATCAGATTTAGATGCTGTGGCATGACCTTAAACAGGCCATTCATGCTAGCAAAACTTCCAATGAGGCTGAATTAAAACAATTCTGCAAAGAGTGTGCCAAAATACCTCCACACCGATGTGAAAGACTTATTGGTAGTTATCACAAACGTTTGATTGCAGTTGTTGCCACCAAGAGTCGCACAGCCAGTTATTAGGTTTAGGGGCAATTACCTTTTCACATGGGCCTATGCAGGTTTGGACAGCTTTTTCCCCTTGTTAGATTAAATCATCATTTTAAAAATTGCACTTTGTATCTAAAGAAGAGAATAAAGTAGAAAAAACAGATGAATAAAGTGATAGTGCAAGGAAGGCAGGGTGGTAAAGAGGCTTGTTCAAACAAGTGGGAGCAATTGTAGGATTGATAAGTGATTAAGTATATTTATACACAGGCTCTAGGAATCCAGCAGAGACCTGTTACTGACCTGGAAATTTCAAACTGAGCATATGAGGAAAACAAATATAAGTAGAGGCTAACTTCAGTGTAGTCCTCTTGTCAAAATGTTAAGCAGATTCAGAGATATGTACAGTTGAATTATGTACTTGGGCTCGGTCCACATACAGTCAGGTCCATAAATATTGGGACATCAACACAATTCTAATCTTTTTGGCTCTTTAAAGCACCACAATGGATTTGAAATGAAACAAACAAGATGGGCTTTAACTGCAGACTTTCAGCTTTAATTTGAGGGTATTTACATCCAAATCAGGTGAAGAGTGTAGGAATTACAACAGTTTGTATATGTGCCTCCCACTTTTTAAGGGACCAAAAGTAATGGGACATTTGGCTGCTCAGCTGCTCCATGGCCAGGTGTGTGTTATCCTATTTACAAGGAGCAGATAAAAGGTCCAGAGTTCATTTCAATTGTGCTATTTGCCTTTGGAATCTGTTGCTGTCAACTCTCAATATGAGATCCAAAGAGCTGTCACTATCAGTGAAACAAGCTGTCATTAAGCTGAAAAAACAAAACACACCCATCAGAGAGATAGCAAAAACATTAGGTGTGGTCAAATCAACTGTTTGGAACATCCTTAAAGAAAGAACACACCGGTGAGCTCGGCAACACCGGAAGATCACGGTAAACAACTGTGGTGAATTCTTTCCCTGGTGAAGAAAACACCGTTCACAACAGTTGGCCAGATCAAGAACACTCTCCAGGAGGTAGGTGTGCGTGTCAGTCAACAATCAAAAGAAGACTTCACCAGAGTGAATACAGAGGGTTCACCACAAGATGTAAACCATTGGTGAGCCTCAAAAACAGGAAGGCCAGATTAGAGTTTGCCAAACAACATCTAAAAAAGCCTTCACAGTTCTGGAACAACATCCTATGGACAGATGAGACCAGGATCAACTTGTACCAGAGTGATGGGAAGAGAAGAGTATGGCGAAGGAAAGGAACTGCTTATGATCCAAAGCATACCACCTCATTAGTGAAGTATGGTGGTGGTAGTGTCATGGCGTGGGCATGTATGGCTGCCAATGGAACTGGTTCTCTTGTATTCATTGATGATGTGACTACTGACAAAAGCAGCAGGATGAATTCTGAAGTGTTTTGGGCAATATTATCTGTTCATATTCACCAAATGCTTCAGAACTCATTGGACGGTGCTTCACAGTGCAGATGGACAATGACCCGAAGCATACTGTGAAAGCAACCGAAGAGTTTAAGGGGAAGAAGTGGAGTGTTTTGCAATGGCCAAGTCAATCACCTGACCTGAATCCGATTTGAGCATGCATTTCACTTGCTGAAGACAAAACTGAAGGGAAAATGCCCCAAGAATAAGCAGGAACTGAAGACAGTTGCAGTAGAGGCCTGGCAGAGCATCACCAGGGATGAAACCTAGCGTCTGGTGATGTCTGTGCGTTCCAGACTTAAGGCTGTTATTGACTGCAAAGGATTTGCAACCAAGTATTAAAAAGTGAAAGTTTGACGGATGATTGTTAATCTGTCCCATTACTTTTGGTCCCTTAAAAAGTGTGAGGCACATATCCAAACTGTTATAATTCCTACACCGTTCACCTTATTTGGATGTAAATACCCTCAAGTTAAAGCTGAAAGTCTAGTTAAAACACGTCTTGTTCGTTTCATTTCAAATCCATTGTGGTAGTGTATAGAGCCAAAAAGATTAGTATTGTGTCATGTCCCAATATTTATGGACCTGAATGTATATGTGAATTGGATGCTTTTAGAACCGAATTCGATGTGCCTACCATGTGAACCGGACCGGCTTGCAATGATGCCGGTTCAAACATGTCTGAGACGGCTGTGGTCCTTTATAAAAAGAAAAGAAAAGCCCTGTGTGATTTCAGGTCCAGTTCAAGTGCGAATTCAAGTGCGAATTTAAACCTGAACCAGTGAACAAAACCGCACGGGACTCCTTTTTAAAAATGGACTGCAAATCGCAGCCCGACATGTGTGAACTTAGCCTTAGAGTGAACCCGTGCTTTACCCATGGATTTTGTTTTTTGCTCCTGCAGCTAAATGGAACAGCAAGGGAATAGCGGGAAAGGGGGAGTATGTACTCCTAGGGAAGGGGGATCAAAGTAGCCTGTTTCTTTGCCTTCCTTAAGGAATAACAGGTTTGTTTGGTACCAGCTCCTAAGGCCAAATTTTGATTGATCATATTACACGCTAACAATTCAAAAACATAACATTTTTTGTGTAATTTTTCAGTCAAGTTAAAAAAAAAAAAAAAACATATTTAAACTTACATTAGCGAAGTTGTGTTTTTCACATCTCCATTTGTGAATTTTTACAATCCTTTCCCCAAAGGTGGAAATTACAGCTACATGAATTGACCAAACTTCCAGCATTTGCACGCGTGGTATCGGCCGGAAATCTCCTGAGTCATGTTGGTCACACCATATTAGGAATGAACACCGTACAGTTATATATGAAGGTACCAGGCAGCAGAACACCAGGTTTGTGCTATAACTTGGTTTCAGAAACAACAGTTTAAACTTTTTGCTATAAGAAACCATATTCTGAAATCATTCGAACTTTGAACTAAAGGAAAACTCTTTTTACCATCTGATTAGCAGTAAGCACACTCTCACTCTCTCGCGCTGGCTCGCTCTCACTCGCTCTCTCTGGCTCTCTCTCCCTAAAGGCTCGTACACAAGATACGGAAATCAGAAGTAAAATTTTGTCCGAAAGATCTGCCGATTTTCGGATAGTTAGTATGGTTCTTTTGACAGCCGATTCCAGTTTTTCCTCAGACAAAAGCTGGATGTGCAGATTATAAAATGTCGGATGTGAACTCAACGTCCGATTTTCGTTTAAGCGGAAGACTATACATGCTCAAACAAAAGAATACATACAAAACTAGTCAACATATTACGTCACTTCTGAAGTTGTTTTCTGCCGTACGAGAATTTTCGTATGGTGAGTTACCTCTTCACTTTTGACATGAGACTAGCATGCAACAAAAACGGACGTTCGGTCGTCCGAAAATCTGATCGTGTGTACGAGGCTTTACACACACACTCTCTCACGCACTCGCACAAAAGCCGCACTCGCACAAACATACACTTGCACCCACACTCGCACAAACGCGCACCCACACTCGCACAAACGCGCACTCGCACCCACACTCGCACAAACGCGCACCCACACTCGCACCCATTGGCCAGTTTTCAGTTCAGGAGCAGTAACTGCTTGATTTTGTTTTTCTATTTAACATAAGCCAATGTGAATTTTGCATTTGGTTATGACTACAGTATCTTTCCGCTCTACTAGGTATATTTTATTTGCTGATATATTAATACTCAACTTTAAATGATACCGTTTATTTAAAAAACTGCCAAAAATGATAATATCATTTTTGTTACCTTCATTTAGGTCATCAAGAGAACAATAATTTTTGCTCTGTGAATATAAATATTGGGCCTGGAGATTGTGAATGGTTTGTGGTCCCAGAGTCATACTGGTGTGTGATGAATGACTTTTGTGAAAAGTAAGTATTACCCTTTGAAACAGACTATAAAAGTAATGTTGTCCTGATGAAGAATTACAGAGGCTGCCATTGCCAACCTTCATACTGAAATCAGTAGCTATCTGGCTGCTATGCCTATTTGATAGTGCTGACTGCTGACCACTGGCTGTTCAGGTATCACACGCTGCATTATGAAAGCCATGGTCATATGCTCCCCATATCTGGGAGATACTAGAACTACCTCTGTGTGCCAACAGGTGAACTGAGGTAGTGGAGGAAAGTCTAGAAGAAAAACACAAGTATCAATGTTTGACAGTTTGGGACAGAACCGGGTTGCTGGACCGCAGGCAAAGTATAGGTTTACCTGTAAAAGGTGTAAGGCTGGACACACTCATTATTTTCGGTTGGACTTTCCTGAAACTAATATATTTATTTAATATTGGAGACCTAGAAAAGTGACGGCAGAAAAAAGACCAAGTGGTCTATTGAGTCAAAATTTTTTATTTTTTATTTATTTTATTTTTCATCTGAGTATAGTTCTGTTTGTTTATGGTCATGCCCCTGTGTCCTTGATCTTGGTTTCATATTGAAAATACTGCTCTCTTGAACCATATTCATCCCACTTGTATTTAAAGCTTGGTCTTGCCCATGTCTTCTCTTTCCCCTCTTTCATCGAGACGGTACATATTAAGTTCTTGAAGTCACTCGCGATATGTTTTATCCCTCAGACCTGTCACCATTTTTGTTGCCCATCTCTGGACTCCTTCTGTCTCATATCTTTTTGTAAGTAAGGTCTCCAGAACTGGACACCGTATTCTAAATAATGTCTATATAGGGAAATCGGGACCTCCTTCCTCCTACTGATGATGCATCCTAGAACCACATTGATGCACATTCACTTGAAACATTTACATTTTTCCAAAATGTAAACAAAAATGTGCCTTCTATACATCAACAAGTTTGCTGTAAAATGTAGGAGAGCACATATGTATTGCCTAAGTCACAAAAACTTTAGTTCTACATTTGTAATCATATCTGCATGGGGTCCAATTTTATTCATTACATATGCAGGTTCTGTTTCTTGCATTGCAAAGCTACAATATCTTTACTGCTTTTCTGACCATGCACGTCCATGGGTTGAACCACTACTGTAAAAGGGGACTGAGGACACTAATGTGAATGGAAAACTGTGATTTGGGGGGGGGTGATGTGCAGGGGGACTGAGGACACTGATATACCGTATTTATCGGCATATAACACGCACTTTTTTCCCCTGAAAATCGGGAAAATCGTGGGTGCGTGTTATAGGCCCATCCCCGCCAATTTTGTGTGATCGGAGCGAATGCTGCGATCGCCGCCGACTTACACAGCTGTCTGTAAATTCAAATATGGCGCTGGGACTGCAGGGACTCGGCGGAGCCGAGATACACATACCTGAGAGTCCTCGGCTTTTCTCGGCGCAGCTTACAGTCCCGCCCAGTCCTGCCATTGGACCTGTGTGATGTCCATCATAGGGCGGGACTGGGCAGAACTGTAAGCAGCACCGAGAAAAGCCGAGGACTCTCGGGTATGTGTATCTTGGCTCCGCTGAGTCCCTGCAGTCTCGGCGCCATATTTAAATTTATACACAGCTGTGTATGTCGGCAGGGATCGCTGCACTGACATGGCAAGGCTGCACTGGACACTGGGGCAAGGCTGCACTGGACACTGGGGCAAGGCTGCACTGGACACTGGGGCAAGGCTGCACTGGACACTGGGGCAAGGCTGCACTGGACACTGGGGCAAGGCTGCACTGGACACTGGGGCAAGGCTGCACTGGACACTGGGGCAAGGCTGCACTGGACACTGGGGCAAGGCTGCACTGGACACTGGGGCAAGGCTGCACTGGACACTGGGGCAAGGCTGCACTGGACACTGGGGCAAGGCTGCACTGACAAGGCTGCAGATGGACACCGATAACGCTGCATTAATGGGCATTTTAATGTAAGTTTTTCTTCCTTAAACTTTACTCCTAAAAGTTTTTTCCCTTAAAATTCCCTCCTAAACTTGGGGTGCGTGTTATACGCCAGTGCGTGTTATACGCCGATAAATACGGTAAATTAGATTGTGATAGAAGAGGGGATCTCTGTGAACTTTGTTTCAGTACCCCTGCTTTATATAAAAGATTGCGCAACTTGACTTAAATTATGAGTATTTTTTTTTTTTTTTTAAGTTTTGAATAAGATTGCAGAGGGGATTAGAACACTTATCAGTTTTTTTTGCGGTTTGTGCCCCCATTAACTGCTTGCCAACCAGCGCACGCCGATTTACGTCAGAAATGGCACTGGTGGGCAAAAGGGCGTACAGGTATGTCCCATTTAAGAAGCGGTGCTGCAGGCGCATGCGCGCCGCGGTCTCTGTGGCCGCGGGTCCCGCAGACTCTGTCTGCCGGGTGCCCGCGATCTTGTCACAGAGAGGTAGAACGGGGAGATGCTTTTGTAAACAAAGCATTTCCCGTTCTGCCTAGTGACAGGACAGAGATCACTGCTCTGTCTTCGAGAGCAGTGATCTCTGTCATATGAGGTGTAGCCCTTCCCCCCCACAGAATCACTCCCTAGGACACACTTTACCCCTTCACCGCCCCCTAGTGGTTAACCCCTTCACTGCCAGTGTCATTTACACAGTAATCAATGCATTTTTATAGCACTGATCGCTGTATAAATGACAATGGTCCCAAAATAGTGTCAGAAGTGTCCGATCTGTCTGCCATAATGTCGCAGTCCCGATAAAATATCGCAGATCGTCGCCGTTACTAATAAAAAAATTAAAAATAAAAATGCCATAAGACTATCCCTTATTTTGTAGACGCTATAAATTTTGCGCAAACCAATCAATATACACTTATTGCGCTGTTTTTCTTTTTTTTTTTTTTACCAAAATTATGTAGAATACATATCGGCCTAAACTGAAGAAAACATTTTTTTTAATATATTTTTGGGGGATATTTATTATAGCAAAAAGTAAAATATATTGCTTTTTTTTTTTTTTTCAAAATTGACGTTTTTTTTCTTTGTTTATAGCGCAAAAAATAAAAATCGAAGAGGCGCTCAAATACCACCAAAAGAAAGCTCTGTTTGTGGGGAAAAAAAGGATGTCAATTTTGTTTGGGTACAACATTGCACGACCGCGCAATTGTCAGTTAAAGCGACGCAGTGCCAAGGGGGTAAATTCTTCCGGGGCTAAAGCAGTTAAGGAGATCCACTCTCTCCATTTTGTCCTGTTTCTATGGGACAGGAATTGAAGGGAAATCTCCACAATGGGACACAGGTGGCAAAAAAAAAAAATAATCTGACAGGTTATAACCCTTCCTTGCTCTATCCAAAATGAAAAAGTTTTGTCTATAGTTCTATTTTAAACCCTGTACAAACACTTTTACCTACAGGTAAGTCTATATTAAGGCTTACCTGTTTGTGCTGGAAATATCTCCTAAACCTCCATAGTTTAGGAGATATTTACAAAAAAAAGCGCGCCGATGACTAGGGCGAATGCGCACTTTAGAAAGGGCAGATCGTGCCATTTCTAATATGGGTCATGCCGTGACTGGCGGCTTCCGCTCGCATGCACGAGAGTGACGTCACGCTACTCCGGCCAGTCAGATCCGGAGTTCGTGGCCCCGGAAGAGGAGTGAAGATGGATGCTCACTGCTAGTGGGGACAGCGGTGGCATCGCAGGCTTCGGTTTCAGGTAAGTGACACATAATGGGCTACTATGCGATACATAGTAGCCCATTATGCTTTACCTTTGCAGGGAAATAAAGAGGAAGTAAAACCCACCGGGGTTTACTTCCTCTTTAAAGGCTGTCTTTACACTTGTAAGTGCAGCTCTGCAACCAGCTATTGCAATTTAGAGCAATGAACAGCCAATCACGAGCTTGTATTCCAGAGCAGTGCTTTAACTGAGCAACTAGAAAAGTTACCATCACCTCTATTTTGTGTATGTAATAATCAAAAAATCAATCGGCGCAATCCCCGTGTGAATAATAATCACTAAGTGTTTTCACTACACCTAACAAAATATTACAACTCAAATTAAGTGCTACTCTACTCAATATCCATTAGTGAATAAAACAATGATAGGATGAAATGATACAATGCTAATGACCATATTACAATCATGACCAAACAAACATGTAAATAAAGTCCATAAGAATAGTGAAATAGTGTCTCAAACAATATCTTGATGTGACCAATCAACAAAAGTGATCCACCAGGAAGTGCATAAAAATCCAAATATAGTGCTAGTGCTCGACAACACCAGTGGCCGATCACCTCATATTTTGATCCCAGCTTCACCAGCGGGTCAAAATCGGCAGTTCACCTCAGGGCATGAGAGATTAAGATGGCGTGATGTTGGCGCTCTGGTCTTCTATCAGTCACACGTCTTTTGATTGGCTCGCTGAGCCTCGTTACCTCACCCCAATACTGGATATATGAGGAAAGAAATGACAGAATCTAGTGCTCTCCCTATATATTCAATGAATTGCCCATAAAACAAGGTTAAGACTCCCAAGCATAGCACTTCAAGCCATGCTAGTTGGACAGGCATAAAACATCTGTTTCTTAGACGAGATGGCCGCGATGTGATGTCAGCGTGCAGGCACCGCCCCCTTGTACCTGGAATTACTTGAGTCTGATCCTGGACACACCAAGCAAAAGTATTCCTTCCTGAGAAGGAACCTTCAGGACTTGAGGTTAAAGACACATCCTTTAGTGAGATTCTCCACTAAGGGTTTATGGTAGCCTTTTTTGAGGCTGTTCATCCAAATTAGAGACCTCTCCAAACATTTTGTTGCCCTGGAACAAATGTGCACCTTCTCCCAACTTACTCATGCTCCTATCCTACTAAGCACAGAATTCCATATCTAGCCCAGCCTTAACAGTGGGAAGTCTTTTTATCCTTATCACTGGAAAGGGATAGCAACCAATGCCAATCTTTTCTGGCTAGAGAAGAATATTCCAGTCTCAGTTAATTGTCATCAGTGGAAGCAAAGCTCAAAGCAAGAAGGATTGACTGTGCAACACTGAACCCGCCTTCTGCAGGGACACCCAATCGGGGCAATCAGACAATGCCATGACTGTGGCCTACATCAGCTACCAAAGTAATCCAAATCGGCTCATGGATGGAGACGCGCTGTCCATCAATCTCTGCTGTCCACATTGCAGGAGTGGACAACGTGAAGGTGGTTTACCTCGGCCGTTGCCGCCTGGACCATAGGTATGGGCCTTTCATCTGGACATCTTCAACCCAATATGTCAGATAGGAGGCCCCAGATGTAGATATCCTGGCTTCTAGATTCTACAACTTTACCTCTGTTTATGCCAGGACCAGAGTGCCTCTAGCACTGGCATTGGATGCCTTGATAATCCACTGGTGACAGTTCAGGGTGATCTATGCCTGCCTTCCAGTGCCAAACCTTTTACTGTAACTGGACACTTCTGACAAATGCCTTATTTAAAGCCGTATTTGCTCCAGTGGGGGCTGCTTTACAGCTGACAAATGTGGCTGTAGGCGTGCGCCAAAGCCTTAAGGTCTGGGTCCATCGCATGACGAGAGAGGGGGATCCTACTAATAGAGATATCAAAACAGAAGCCTGAAAAATTTCCCACATGCTTTCAGCTTCTCAGTAGTATACTCCTTGAAGCACTCAATTCGACAACTTCCTCATTTAGGGGTCTTGTCTGTTCACATGTGCAGGATTTTATGACTGAAGCGTTGGTCGTTGGGAGTTACTCTGCAAGAAGCATATGCAAGGATTACCCGTACAAGAGAAATATTTGCTTCTGCTTTGACTTATTACATCCAGAAAGTGACAGGGTGGGTAAGAGTACCCTGTTTCCACTCAGTCCAAGCCTACATTTTAGAAACCTGCTGCTCCAACTACTTTCAAGAAGCATTCCTTTCGCCAGTCTCAGGCCTCTGGCTCCAAGCCCAGTTCGACAAAAAGCCATGAATTCCAAAGCCCTGCAAGCTTGCAGACAAGTCCACTTCCAAATGAAGGGGCGCGGACGTTTGACAGGGGGAGGTTACGATCTGCAACATAATGGCTCATGGTTGCAAGCTGGAATTTCAGAGCTTTTCCTCTTCGTGCCTCATGCTTTGAAACGTTTTCTTAAATCCACAGACAATACCTGTTTTTCATGCTCTTGATCTACTTCTATCACATTCAGTGGTCATTTATTTTCTGGGGGCTGAGAGATTTGGCGGTTTTTACTCAAAACCTTTTCATGCTTTCAAAACTAAGCATTGTTTGCCTCATTCCAGATCTCATGAGACTCAACAAGTTTCTCTGATTCTCATATAAGCACTGCGCTATTGAAAAAAAAAAATATATATATATATATATATATATATATATATATATATATATATATGTGTGTATGTTGCTACTTAAAATGCAAATATTAAAACAATAGGTGAAAAACAATGTAGCGTCAGACTGCACAATCACAGCGCAAAAAAACAAAAATTATTCAAGTGTCCATAACAAAATCAAAAATAATTGCCCATCATAAATATCAACAAAGAATCAATGGTGAAAATAGTGCAACTCTTCATGAAGTGGAAATTTTTGAACACCGTAGATCCTTCACCAAAGTGCACAAGTGCCAATTCACACCCTTAAAGAATGAGGCTTTAGTTTTGTTTTGCGCTACTGTGATTGTGTAGTCTGACACTACATTGTTTTTCACCTTTTTTTTGTTTTATAAGTTTCTCTGTACAGAAGTTCAGGTTGGAGTCGATGCGATCTGTGATGGCCTCATTTCAGGGATTATTTCCATTTTCCATGGGCATCAAGGAAGCTTATCTGCACGTTCTGATCTTTCCTCCTCACGAAATGTTTTTGCGGTGGAGACTACCACTTTCAATTTTGTGACCCTGCCATTTGACCTGTCCACAGCTACCAGAGTGTTTGCTAAGGCCCTGGTCATGGGGCTCTTGCATACCCTGGGTATTTGTATTATAGGATATCTGGACAATTTATGAGGGTTGATACTCTTACAATGTTTTAACAAGTAGATGTGCGAACTGCAGAAGACGCTTCCTTGGTGAGGTTTGCTGATGGCTTTATGAGATTTTAACCTGTTTTGTTTTAGCTTGGGGTCTGTTGGCCTTGTTGCCATTTTACTCTCCCCTCATATTCAGTGCTTTGGGACATCCCTATCATAATGGATGTGAAGATGCCCTGTGTCATGAGATGTATGATAAAGAAAATGGGATCTTTGGTTTGCTTGTAAAATCCTTTTTTGAAGTACACCACAAGGCACAGAAATCCCACCCCTCTTCCTTTTGTGGTTCATGGCTTGAAACAAAAACCGAAACCTTGCTTAGGGAGGGGTTATGCCTAGGAGGGGATTTCCTGATTTTTTCTTTTGCCAGTGTTCAATCACCTGAAGGTGGCAGCATAACACTATCCTAATGCATATTAATATGCCCTGAGAAGTGCTCCAAGAAAAGGTTTACAGGTTAACCAAAAAATCCAATTAAGCACAAGTTCAAGTCTTTTTGATTTGTATGTAAAGTAAGTGTGTTCTTGTTTTCAAAAAGTAATGGGAAAACAAACATTTGTTGACACAAGAATTTAACCTGAAACGTAGTCCCAGTCTGCAGTCCTACCCCCTTTCATTGAATCTGGGGGTTCTTCCCCCTGGAGTGCCCTAAGCATATTTGGAGTTGGTGTGGCTATATGTGATTCTGTCCCCACAGCCACATCATTTAGTGACAAGATATGTGAATGAGTCCCATCTGCCACCAGCCTTTTGCTATACATACAATTACTGCCAAGATATCGGGTGTGATGATAGAAGGCTGATGCAACCTCAAATATGCTGACACTCTAAATGCCTCTGGGCTACAAAAATAATAAAAGAAACCTCTACCAGGAATATGTAGTTGTTCTTGTCCAATCCATCCATTTATAATTACTAGTTCTCAGGTTGTTATGCTGATCCAAATGCTTCTGAGTCACTGGTCCAGAACAAGTATACAAATCATGAGTGCTGACATGTTGACCCAATAAGAGCATGTGGCTATTGAAATCATGAAAGTGGTTGTAAAGGCACAAGGTTTTTTACCTTCATGCATTCTATGTATGAAGTTAAAAAAAAAAAACTTTTGTGTGCACCATCCCCACTAATACCTACCTGAGCCCCCTCTCAATACAACGATGTCCATGAGAGTCTTGTCTCTACGGGGACTTGCACTCCTGATTGGCTTTTGGCAGCAGCTGCTTGCTGTGGGGGCACCCAGCAGGAGGGAGTGGCCAGGTGCGCCGGTGTGGGACCTGAGAAGATAAGGATCCAGACTGTTCTGTGCAAAACCATTCCACAGAGCAGGAAAGTATAACTTTTTTTTTTTTTTTTTGCTTTTCTTTAAAATAGCAGACTTTAATATCCCTTTAAGATATTGGTCAGGCAGCAAACATTTCAGAAGACTGGCATTGGCAGCCTTTGTATTTCTCAAGACAGGATAGGACAACTTTTGTAGCGGTTTTGTCATTGACAAGCATGATTAGTAGTAAAATAGATCATTTGCACCCAGCATGTGCTGCTGATTTATTTTTTTATTTGACTTGGTGGTTTATGACTTAATAGCCTTTATTATCTATATGTGTTTTGCAGAAATAATATAAATTATCTTTTGGGATCTTGGTGGCCCAACCTTGAAGACTTGTATGAAGCAAATGTTCCAGTTTACAGGTTCATTCAAAGACCGGGGGATTTAGTTTGGATAAATGCTGGAACAGTCCATTGGGTTCAGGCAATCGGCTGGTGTAATAACATTGCATGGAATGTTGGCCCTCTTACAGGTTTGTACAATCTTCACATAAGGCTAAACTATTCATGTAAATTAAACTATATAAAAGAAGCAAACCAGTTGCATAGTATAAATGTCTATCTAGATTTAACTTTACTGCACCAGTCCATCCCAATTAGTTTGTCTGGAGTGAATTTTCTGACTTGGGTACAATTGATGTGTTTACTGGTTAGGATTAGTACCTCACTAAATACTTTCACTGTCAATTCCCACATTGCATTGTGATTTTGATGCCATTTTTATGATTTCGTAATTTTCTTTTTTCAGCTTACCAGTATAAGTTAGCTGTGGAAAGGTACGAATGGAACAAATTGCAGTGTGTAAAATCTATAGTACCAATGGTTCATCTCTCTTGGAACATGGCAAGGAACATCAAAGTGTCTGATCCAAAACTCTTCGAAATGATTAAGTAAGTTGTTAGCACTTTCTTCATTGTATTTATATATTTGCCTTTTTCATTCTGTAGTTGTGCTCACTTGTTTAGTTTAAAATTAGAGAACTGAATCTTTTTAGCTTTATAAATTATTCTATACGTGAAACACATAACTTGGTAAACATTTACATTTCCTTTTAACTTTCATTACGGTTTTCCGGTATTTGAAAATGTCTTAAAGTGTTTAGTACCCTAAAAAAAAAAAAAAATTGATCCGGTTTCCTTTAAGAGGCAGGATGGCTCCCCTGGGTGAGCCGTCGTAGCTGTACGTTGGCTCTTTAAGACGCTGTAAGAGGCACGTGCCCGCAGCGTGTCCCAGGAGCTGATGTGAGTGCCTGGCGGGCAATCGCTGTGTAAACACACAAATCCCGCTTCTGTCAGGGGAGAGGAGACAGATTGTGTATTCCTACTAAGTAGTAACACCGATTGGTCTCCTCCCCTAGTCGTCACCCCCCCCCCCACACACACACACACACACTTGGAACACACACACACACACACACACTTGGAACACACACACACACACACACTTGGAACACACACACTTGGAACACACACACACACACTTGGAACACACCTAGGGAACACTGTTAACCCCCTGATCGCCCCCCTAATATTAACCCCTTCCCTGCCAGTGACATTTATACAGTAATCGGTGCATTTTTATAGCACTGATCACGGTATAAATGTCCCTGGTCCCAAAAGTGGACGATTTGTCCACCGCAATATCGCAGTCCCGATAAAAATTTCAGATCGCCACCATTACTAGTAAAAAAATAAAAATGCCTTAAATCTATCCCTTATTTTGTTTACAGCGCAAAAAATAAAAACCGCAGAGGTGATTAAATATCACCAAAAGAAAGCTCTATTTGTGGGGAAAAAAAGGACGTAAATTTTGTTTGGGTACAGCACCGCACAATTGTCAGTTAAAGCGACGCAGTGCTGTATAGAAAAAAAATGGCCTGGTCAGGAAGGGGGTCAATTCTTGGGCTGAAGTGGTTAAAGCATGCATAACAGCACAGTGCTGTCATTTGGCCCCCTGTATAACCTAAAAGAACCTGTCTGATCCTGCCTTGTTCTGCCCGCCCCCTTTAAACTGACCACGGTTTATCAAGGCTGCAGAGCCCTGACACCATGGTCAGTTTACGTGCCTCCTTCATACACAGACCTGCTCTGTCCTCCTCTCCCCCCTCTTCCCTGCCTGTCAGCTCCACACACTGCCCGCCCTCCCCTGCCACTGCTATAGAAACTATAATCTATTAATTCCACCCCCTCTATTGTATAACAATATGTGTCCCAGTGTCTGATCTACATAAAAAGATGCTGGTTTGTACCTTATATCAGAGCGTCTCCTGGCGCTCACGTGACTGCTCAGCTCTCTCCTCCCTTGCTAACATGACATCAGCTGGAGTTCTCAGCCCCTCCCGCTAAAGCTGTCAGCTGGGGAGAGGAGAGAGCTGAGGAGTCTCGTGAGCAACAGGAGACGCTCTGATATAAGGTAGAAATTGGCATCTTTTTTTATATAGATTAGACGCTGGGGCACACATTTGTTATATAACAGAGGGGATGGGATGAATAGATTTTAGTGGCTTAACCACTTTAACAAATTGTCTTTCTAGTGATGAATTCTGAATATTTTCAGCACATTTACCACTCCCACACCGTATACCCCTTATGGACCAGAGTAATTTTTACATTTCCACTATAATCCTGTTAGATTGGTGAAACTTTTGTGATTACTTTGTCCTTTTTTCACCAAGAAGATTGTCTTGGCAAAAATGCCTAATTGTTCATTACAAGATATTTGTGACTACTGGGGTTGTACTGCCATCTTCAGGTGAATGGATACTGGCCAAAAAAGGCACTAATTCCCCACCCAGACATAAAGCCTCCCAGCTGAGCTAAGCCCCAGTTTTTTTCCCAGTGTCCTTAAATGACACTAGACATTAGTCCCCTGTTTTATGGCCTATTTTAAAGACTCGTGATAGTGTGGGAAAAGGCTTCATCTTGATCAGTAGCCTGCAGTCAGTGGCCAAGAGGGGACTGTACCTGGAATCTACATGCGTGAGTGGGGACGGCCTGTAATGTTACCAGTCAGTGCTGGATCCGGCGGGCAGCAGTCTTTGAGCTACTATGTATCTGGTGATCTTGCTAGCAGGGCATTTTACAGGTCAAAGGTAGTGAATCCCCTTTAAGAGTAGTAAAGGCCTTGAAGGGCCTGCAGGGCACATCTGCTGTGAGGGGTGACAATTGGACTTTCTGGCCGTGCAGCATGGACTGCTGAGTGCCTCTGTAGTAGAATGTGTGGCAGTCTTTCCTTAAAAAGAGATCCCTGTGCATTTGGGGTAGTGCTGGCTGATATTTACATGCGGAGAGAGACAGTGTATATAAAAAGTCTACATACCCGTTAAAGTAGGTTTCTGTGGTGTAAAAAAATGAGACAGAGAAATCATTTCAGAACTTTTTCCACCTTTTTAATGTGACCTATAAATTGTAATAATTGGGGATGTAGCTGCATTCAGAATTAAGCAGTTACAGTGGGGATGGAAAGTATTTAGACCCCCTTCAATTTTTCACTCTGTTATATTGCAGCCATTTGCTAAAATCAATTAAGTTCATTTTTTTTCCTCATTAATGTACACACAGCACCCCATATTGACAGAAAAACAGTTGACGTTTTTGCAGATTTATTAAAAAATAAAAACTGAAATATAACATGGTCCTAAGTATTCAGACCCTTTGCTCAGTATTTAGTAGAAGCACCCTTTTGATCTAATACAGCCATGAGTCTTTTTGGGAAAGATGCAACAAGTTTTTCACACCTGGATTTGGGGATCCTCTGCCATTCCTCCTTGCAGATCCTCTCCAGTTCTGTCAGGTTGGATGGTAAACGTTGGTGGACAGCAATTTTTAGGTCTTTCTAGAGATGCTCAATTGGGTTTAAGTCAGGGCTCTGGCTGGGCCATTCAAGAACAGTCACGAAGTTGTTGTGAAGCCACTCCTTCGTTATTTTAGCTGTGTGCTTAGGGTCATTGTCTTGTTGGAAGGTAAACCTTCGGCCCAGTCTGAGGTCCTGAGCATTCTGGAGAAGGTTTTCATCCAGGATATCCCTGTACTTGGCCGCATTCATCTTTCCCTTGATTGCAACCAGTCGTCCTGTCCCTGCAGCTGAAAAACACCCCCACAGCATGATGCCGCCACCACCATGCTTCACTGTTGGGACTGTATTGGACAGGTAATGAGCAGTGCCTGGTTTTCTCCACACGTACCGCTTAGAATTAAAGCCAAAAAGTTCTATCTTGGTCTCATCAGACCAGAGAATTTTATTTCTCACCATCTTGGAGTCCTTCAGGTGTTTAATTTTTTTAGCAAATTCCATGCGGGCTTTCATGTGTCTGGCACTGGGAAGAGGCTTCCGTCGGGCCACTCTGCCATAGAGCCCTGACTGGTGGAGGGCTGCAGTGATGGTTGACTTCCTACAACTTTCTCCCATCTCCCGACTGCATCTCTGGAGCTCAGCCACAGTGATCTTTGGGTTCTTCTTTACCTCTCTCACCAAGGCTCTTCTCCCCCGATAGCTCAGTTTGGCCAGACGGCCAGCTCTAGGAAGGGTTCTGGTCGTCCCAAACATCTTCCATTTAAGGATTATGGAGGCCACTGTGCTCTTAGGAACCTTAAGTGCAGTAGAAATTTTTTGTAACCTTGGCCAGATCTGTGCCTTGCCACAGTTCTGTCTCTGAGCTCTTCAGGCAGTTCCTTTGACCTCATGATTCTCATTTGCTCTGACGTGCACTGTGAGCTGTAAGGTCTTATATAGACAGGTGGGTGGCTTTCCTAATCAAGTCCAATCAGTATAATCAAACACAGCTGGACTCAAATGAAGGTGTAGAACCATCTCAAGGATGATCAGAAGAAATGGACAGCACCTGAGTTAAATATAAGTGTCACAGCAAAGGGTCTGAATACTTAGGACCATGTGATATTTCAGTCTTTTTTAATAAATCTGCAAAAATGTCAACAGTTCTGTGTTTTTCTGTCAATATGGGGTGCTGTGTGTACATTGAGGAAAAAAATGAACTTAAATGATTTTAGCAAATGGCTGCAATATAACAGAGTGAAAAATGTAAGGGGGTCTGAATACTTTCCATCCCCACTGTACATTCAAACGCGTGTTAAATAGAATTCAGTACACACATGCCCATCGTTTAAAGTGTCTGATTAACCCCAAATAAAGTTCAGCTGTTCTAGTTGCATCCTTCAGCAAAAGCCATGGTCCGCAGAGAGCTTCAAAGCATCAGAGGGGATATCATTGTTAAAAGGTATCGGTCAGGAGAAAGGGTACAAAAGCATTTCCAGGGCATTAGAAATACAGTGGAACACAGTGAACAGAGTCATCGAGTGGAGAAAATATGGCACAACTATGTCATTACCAAAAACCAAGATGAAAAGACGAGAAGAAAACTGGTCAGGGAGCCTGCCAAGAGGCCCACAACAACATTAAAGGAGCTGCAGAAATATCTTACAGACCACAGTGGACAAGATGTGAAGCGCACAGATTTGAAGTTACCACTTCTGAAATACCCTTTTCTCCTAAAGTCACTGAATTTGGGTCCTGGTGGCTGGCAAAACATCCTAAATCTTTTCCCAAGCACACTTATTTGCAGGATATGATCTCAGTTGGGCTCAGAATGAACTGCTCTCCTGTGACCCGTTTTCAGCTAACGGTGGACTAAAGCCTGCTGTCGGCTGAAGTCACTAAGCCAGTCCAGGCTTGGGAAAGATCCCATCTTTGCAGTCAGGATCCACCCAGATGCCTGGACCGACAGCTGGCTCAGCTTCTCAGTGAGCTGCTGGGAGACTGAGCCAGCTGCTCCTGCCCCTCCACAGCCCGGTGCTTTCAGTGAACTCTGGAGGGACAGCACAAAGAGCCAATGACTAACAGTCAACAGCTCTCTACAGGCTGAAGAGCTTGAACTGGGTGATCAGTGGTCTTTGATCGTTCAGTTCTCAGTCTTAGAGGCAACAGACGACCATTGCAGCTGGAAATCGGTGCTGCAGCCATTTGGGCGAGTGTGATTTATTTTTTTAAGCCATACTTTTCTTTTATCTTTCAGTTCTTCAGTTAATCCCTTACAGTCTTCTACTACCAATGTAGAAGCAGTATATCCAGATAGGCGCAATCTTGTGCTGTGGGAACAGCCTGTAATGTTGCTTCAGGAACTGGATCCTGCATGGGTGCTCCCCTTGGAGCTTTGTTCAGTACATTGAGTTAGCAGCTGGATGCGGTACAGTTCCATGGCCATTGCTATGGAACCCAATCCCCGATGACATCTTCAAGGTTATGCCCATTGCGGCGGACGAAGCATGGCCTTTATATACAGTCCAGTGCCATGGACAAGTAAGACTACATCACCCTGTATCTGACAATTATTGTAAAAAAAAAAAGTTTGGAATATATTCACTTCTCAGTGTATACTCTTCAAACTTATTGCTAAAACTGAACCACTTAAAGCTTAGTTATTGTTGTTACATTACAACACTGGTTGCAGGTTTTTACCACCATTTCAACCTAGAGCCCTTGTAAGTTCCTCAAGCGCTTCCTCCTGCCCTTTCATCATAAGGCATTCGCTACAGGATTGTCGGTCTACACCTGGATTACCGCATACTCCTTATGGACATACTTGCTCTTTATTCTGCATCCTTTTCCATGGGTACCCCACAGTTGTACACCCTAAATTATAGCTGTGGCAGAGACAAAGCAAAAGGGAATCAATGCAAAATCACAGCAAATGTTCACTCTGCCCACGGCCAACACGACATTCAACCTTAGTGATGATGCATCCCTTGTACTGAAGCAAGATCTGGCTCTAACACCTGTCTCGGCATCCGATTCTATGACTTTATCTCATAAGGTAGCATTTTCTTTAATCGTACATCACGGGACACAGAGCCATAGTAATAACTGTGGGTTATAGGCCACCTTCAGGTGCTGGACACTGGCACACCCTAAACAGGAAGTTCCCTATATAACCCCTCCCATACCGGGAGTACCTAATTTTTTTCGCCAGTGTCTAAGGTGTTGGTCAGGAGTGAAGATGTGCTGTGCTGAGCTCCACTGGAGCAATCCTTGCTGGGGCTAGCTATGCAGCCAGATCCATTCCAAGTGTCTATTAGGTCAAATTGAATGGTACCCGAGCCTCGTGGCGGAAGAAACAAGGTTTTGCCTGTAACGCTTCTTTTTTTAGAGCGCTGGACCCCGGGATCCAGTACTTTGGTATTTTAAGCCATAAAGTTTTACTGGCGGGGTGCTATTACAGGTCCAGGAGTGTGGGTTCCCAGAGGGTCCCCGGTTCCTGAAGGTTTAACGCCACTGCGAAGGTGAAGATTGGGTCTGTTGGTTTTACCACAGAAAACCCTGTGGCGGAAAAGGTAAGTGGTTTTTCTAAGAAATTTTTTAATCTTTCTTATGAAATGTCTACTTTAAAAAAAAAATAAATGTTGTCATGCCTAAGTGTCACCACTGGGGGTTGTATGGAGCACGTACCTTCTCATGCTTTCCTCGCATCATGCTGTGTCAGGAAGCAGCAGGCTCTTTTCCTCCGGCGAGTTTGGGGGGGTTTTTGCTTCCACCAGACACCCACCACCTGGGCTAAGCTCTCTTCCTCTTCACGGGAAGGGGAGAGCTAAAGCTTCCACCCTGCACGGCGGCGGTTCTCAGGTTTCCTCCTCGTATCCCTCCCTCACACACAAGCCAATCCCGTCAGAATGGAGGCCCGCGCTTGCGCGGGAAAGCTCTCTTTTGAAAAAGAGGGGGAGCGATGCAAGGAGGAGGCGGGGCTTAGCGCGGCGTTGGTGTCCTGCAACGTCCAGCATGGGAGTATGTTTTAAAAACTCCATTTATGCTGGCTGCAAGTTGTCGCAGGGACTTAAGAGCGAAGAGGGGCATGAAAAAGGTTTGGTGATGCAGGCATTCCTATTTTGACACATTTACTATTCGCATCAGGCTGAGCATTAATAGCAGCTGTTTTATTGCTCAAGCAGTGGATGCGATCCTTCTGGTAATACCTCTGCTTTTGTGCATCGGGCTATGTTCGCAAGGGGGGCTAGAAACGCCCCAAAAGAGGGTTAACGGGATCTCCCTCAAGCTCTGAAAGCCTAAAACCTATCTCTACAATGGCATCCTCCCCTGAAGGGGGGTTGGTGGTCAGAGTGAGCCTTCAGGGACCATGGAATGTTTGCAGTTCCTCAGGAACAAAAGAAACCTACAAACAAGATACTAAAGCTTCCTTATGAGGGAGTGTCCCCGCTCGCTAGGTGGGAAAGACTTCTGCAGTCCTCAAGGGTCTGTCAGAAAAAATGTTGAGACAGATGGGAGTCTTCTTCAGTAGCTCTAGAGTACAATCTGGGGGTTCAAGAGTTCCCGTCTCCTCTTTTTCTCAGATCAAATGTTCCTAAAGATCCAGAGAAAAAAGTCTATTTCTAGCATTGGACCATCCTTTAGCAAAGAGAGGTCATGCTGATCCCCATGAAAGAGCTGGAGTTGAGGTTTTATTCAAACCTTTTTTTACGGCAAAATCGAATGGAGATGTCAAACCCATTCTGGATCTCAAGAATCTAAACTGGTTCCTGAATATCTGCTCTTTTTCGCATGGAGTCTATCCAATCAGTTGTCTCCATCTTACAAGGAGGAGAACTTTTTACGTCAATCGATGTCAAGGGTGCATACCTCCACCGCCCAGAGAAAGGTGAAATATATCCTATCCTGTTGCAGTTTTTCATTCTAGGTATAGAAAATTGGCAGGCAGTCTATTTGAGTCGCCAGCAGTTGTTCCGGGAGAATTGTTCCTTCACCCCGATATCTTCTGACAATAGGTCAAAGTTGGGGGATTCCAGATGTAAATCTGTTTTGCGTCCAGGTTCAACAAAGAGATTGTCAGTGTTAAAAACAAAGGATCCATTAGCATGCGTAACAGGGGCCTTGGTGTTCCCGTGGAATCAGTTTGACTGTTTTATGCATTCCCTCCTTTTCTGCCTGCATCCACGACTTTGCAGGATCAAGCAGGAAGGAAAGTTGGTGATTCTTGTGGCCCAGAAGATCTTGGTATGCAGAGATCGTAAGGTTGGTGGTAGGGGTCCCATGGACCCTACCACCACGTCTAGACCTTCTCTTGCAAGGTCCAGTATTCCATCTTACCTTTCAAACGCTAAATTTAACGGTTTGACTATTGAGACCCACATTCTGAGGAAACGTGGGCTGTCAGGTTTTGTGGTACCTACCTTGGTTAATGCAAGGAAGCCTGCCTCCATAATCATATATTATGGAGTCTGGAAATCATATGTCTCCTGGAATGAAACCAGGGGTTAGCACCCCAGGAATTAGGTCATAGGTGGAATCCTTGACCTTCTGCAGATGGGGATAGAAATAAAGCTGGCCTTGAGTACTTTCAAAGGACAGGACTCGGCCTTATCAGTATTTTTTTCAATGACCACTTGCTTCGCATTCTCTGGTTCGTAGCTTTATTCAGGTAGTAACGTGGCTTAATCCTCTGGTTAGGTCACCCCTGAATCCTTGGGACTTGAATTTGGTTCTGTCAGCATTACAAAAACAGATTTTTTTTTTTTTTTTTAGTCGATACAACATATTCCCTTGGTCCTTTTTTTGACAAGGAAACTAGTTTTTCTGGTAACAGGGTATCAGAGTTGGCTGCTCTTTCTTGTAAACAGCCATATTATTATTTTTCACAAGGATAAGGTAGTATTGCGTCCTCCTCCTAACTTTTTACCAAAGGTATCAGGTTTTTATCTAAACCAGGATATTGTTCTACCTTCTTTTTTTTTTTCCAGAACCCTGTTCTATGGAAGAAAAATCACTACATTCTCCTGATGTGGTGAGAGCAGTCAAAGTCTACTTAAAGGCGACTGATCAGATTCGGAAAACGGACGTTTGTTCGTATTGCCTGAAGGTCCTAAATGAGGACAGGCAGAATCGAAGTCTACTAGTTCTAAATGGATTCAACAAGTAATTGTTCAAACTTATGGTTTAAAGAGGTAGATTCCACCCTCTCAATCAAAACGCACTCCTCTAGGGCTGTTAGTGCTCCGTGGGCAGTGCATCACTAAGCCTCCATGGCTCAAATCTGCAAGGCCGCAACTTGGTCATCAATCCATACACTTACCAGATTCTATCAGGTGGATGTAAAAAGGCATGAGGATATCGCCTTTGGGCATAGTGTGCAGCAGTATAACTTCTCTAGTCTTATGTTGCCCTAATTCTGTTGTGTCTCCCTCCCCTCAGTTGGCATTGCTATGGGACATCCCACATAGTGATTACTATGGCTCTGTGTCCCGTGATGTACGATTTAAAGAAAATAGGATTTTTATAACAGCTAACCTGTAAAATCCTTTTCTTTTGAAGTACATCACGGAACACAGTGAGTCCCACCCCTCTTTCTAGTATACACGTGTATTGCTTTGCTACAAAACTGAGGTACTCCCTGTATTGGAGGGGTGTTATATAGGGAGGCAACTTCCTGTTTAGGGTGTGCCAATGTCCAGCACCTGAAGGTGGCCTATAAACCACATAGTGATTACTATGGCTCTGTGTCCCGTGATGTACTTAAAAAAAAAAAGGATTTTACAGGTAAGCTGTTATAAAAATCCTATTTTTTGTGACCGTCACTTCACCTAGAAGGGTCTCTGATTGCGGTGGACAGATCAAACACTTGACACATTTTTGGTACCATTGACATTTATACAGCGATCAGTGCTAGAAGTAAATGTCATGGCAGGGAAGGGGTTAACACTAGGGGGCGATCAAGGGGTTAAATGTGTTCCTGGGAGGTGTTTCTACCTGTCAATGGATGGAACTGACTGGAGGAGATAGATTGTCACAACGGGGATCTGTCTGTTTACATTAACAGATTCCCGTTCTGGCTCTTTCCCGCGATTGCGGGTGGCCGACGGACATCACGGACGCCAGCAATGCACACGGGTCCCCCGCTGTGCAGCGGGCATGCACCTGCTATGGCTCTTATGTAATTTCTTTTTATTTGAGAATTATTAGATAATACAAATCATGAAAACATACAAGAGGTATTTATGGCAAACAATATACTCTGTGATATTATTATAAACATAAGACTTGTGAGCATATAAGGAACAATGAAGTAAAATAACAGTAAAAAAAGTAAATAATATAACTTTTTCATGAAAAGGATAAGGAGGTTAGGTACCTCCCTGATGATTGATCTTAATATAAAAGACATCCATATAAGTGTCTGAGGATGTAAATCTATTTTACCTTTTTAATGACTCTTCATATAGGAGGGGGAAGAGTTGGTCAAGATTTGGATGTAATCTTCTGGAAGGGAGAAAACCTGCTAGTTGGACCATATATTATGAAATTTTATAGATGTGCCTTTTATGAAACTAGTGAGGTTTTCCATATGTTCTATGTCACAAATTCGGTTGGACCATTGTTTTATAGTGGGAGGGGTGAAGAGGACTTCCAAAGAGCTGGGATGCAGGATCGGGCTGCACTAACCAAATGAATAATCACATTTTTTGAGAGAACTGTTGTTATGGTGTAATCAGTGTACCTTTAATTAAGGATATAAACATGAGTCCAAAAATGGCTATGGCTCTTAAAGGAGCCGACTTACAGCTACGGCGATTCGCGGGAAAGAGACAACCTGCCGCAGTATGACAGCGACTGGTCGGCAAGTGGTTAAAGTGGATGGAAAATCCTCTTGTGTTTTTTTTACTAAGATAAAGAAAAACACACAGATAAGTTTACACCGCCACATCCCCCACTGCTGTGACTGACCTCCTATTTATTTATCTCATGCACGAGCATGAGAGCAGAGTGTCTACGATTCCAGCTTCACATCCCTCCTTTCTTCTCAAGCTCTCCCAGGATTGGCTGCTCCATACCTCAGCATGGTTGGGATGCTGAAGTCATGTGGTGCCTTTCCTGAGTTTTGACTGGATGTTACTAATCATGGGGCGTGATCCACATGATCAGCGTGGCTGAGGAGGATATTCATGGTACAGTCAGCTCCCAGGAAGCCAGCAGAAAGAGTAGGGGAGCGTAGAGGTTGGTGGGCAGTCTCCACCTCCTGCCCACCAATTCCAGAGGTTTGCGGGGATCCTACAGCTGAAGGGGGTTACAGAGGAAAAGTAAGGGTACATGCAGGAGTCATGTATATGTGCAGAGATTAATATTGTGCCATTAGTTTATACTGGGTGAGTGGTGGGTTTACATCCACTTTAAAGTTTAACAACAGTTTTGTTTAAAAGATAAATAAAATCTTGGTTTATGATAAACTTTCCAAAGTTTTTTTTTTTTTTTTCTTTTTGCGGATTGGTTTTCTCTGTCTTGCTGCAGTAGCTTTTCATGTTATTTAAATCACTTTGCATACTGTTTCTAATTATAAAATAGCCTGTGTAGAAATGTTTGTATTCATTTTAGCTGCATTAAAGCATTTACTTAAAAAAAATAAAATCAAGATCCTGTTCTTTTAACTAACCACTTCAGCCCCGGAAGAATTGGCTGCTCAATGACCAAGCCATTTTTTGCGATACGGCACTGCGTCATTTTAACTGACACTTCCGCGGTCGTGCGACGCTGTACCCAAAAAAAAATTGACGCCTTTTTTTTTCCCCACAAATCGCTTTCTTTTGGTGGTATTTGAGCATCTCTGTGGTTTTTATTTTTTGCTCCATCGACAAAAAAAGCGACAATTTTGGGGGGAAAAAAACACATTTTGTACTTTTTTGCTGTAATAAATGGCCCCAATTTTTTTTTTTTAACTAATTTTTTCCTCAGTTTAGGCCGTTATTATATTCTTCTACATATTTTTGGTAATAAAAATCACAAAAGGCATGTATGGATTGTTTTTCGCAAAAGTTACAGCGTCTACAAAATAAGGGATATATTTATGGCATTTTTAAATATATATATATATATTTTATTAGTAATGGTGGCGAACTGCGATTTATATCGAGACTGCGACATTATGGCGGACACATCGGACACTTTTGACACATTTTTGGGTCGATTGACAATTATACATCGATCAGTCCTATAAAAATGCACGGATTACTGTATAAATGTCACTGGCAGGGAAGTTGTTAACACTAGGGGGCGATCAAGGGGTTAACTGTGTTCTCTATGTGTGTATTCTGTAGGGGATGGGACTGACTATAGGAGATGAGATCGTGGTTCCCAGCTCGTAGGAACTCATGATCTCTCTCTCCTTTCCTCACAGAACTGGGATGTGTGTGTATTTACACACACACACACACACACACACATCCCTGTTGAGCATCGGCACCCCCCGCTGTGCCGCGCACGCCTGCTATCCCGCTTAAAGGGACCGACTTATAGCTATGACGGTTCACAGGATCATGCTGACTTGCCGCAGTATAATAACAGCAGCTGGTCGGCAAGTGGTTAAAGCATGTTATATAGCACAGTGATTGTTCTGTGTATTTTGGCCCCTGTATCACCTGAAATACCTGGCTGATCCTACCAGTTTCTACTTTCCCCTGTACACTGACCACAATATATCAGGGCTGCTGAGCCCTGGCACCATTGTCAGTGTACGTGCCTCCATCATAAGCTGCTATCTGCAGCTCTCCTGTGTCTCCTTCTCTCCTCCACCCCCTTCCCTCCCTGCCTGTCATCTCTCACTATTGCTGATCTGCTCCTCACCCTACTGCTTCAAAACTAACTGATCTGTATATCATCCCCTCTGTCACATAAAAAGCTGTGTCCTAGTGTCTATGTTTTATAATAAAAAAACATTTTTACCTGTTTTAACAGTGTCTTCCAGCGATCACATGACTCCAGGCTCTCCGCTCTCCTCCCTGGCTGACGTTGGCAGGGGAATCTCGGCCCTGCCCAGTGGAGATATCATATGGGGAGAGCTGAGAGCCCGGAGTCATCTTATCGCTGGAAGACAGTTAAAACAGGTAGAAATCTTATTTTTTTTTTTTTATATATATATATATAATATATATTTGTAACTAATGGTTAGGAATATTAAGTGTTCCCAGCCATTTCTCTCAGATTTTGTAATTTTGTTTGTACATTTTTATATTCTTAAAGGTCAAAGATTGTTTTGTTGTCTTATTTAGGTACTGCTTACTGAGGACATTGAAGCAGTGCCAGGCTTTAAGAGAAGCTCTTATAGCCACAGGCAAGGAGGTTCTATGGCATGGACGAACAAAAGAGGAACCTGCACATTACTGTAACATCTGTGAGGTTGGTTACTGATCAGTTCAGTAGTAGACATCTATACTTTATTCTATTATTTCCTAGATAAAAAGAAAATTTATGGATTGTTATGTAACTGCTAATTGTGGTTTGTTTACAGGTGGAAGTCCTCAATTTGCTTTTTATTACAAAAGAAAGCAATTCTCGGAAGACCTATATAGTTCATTGCCATGACTGTGCACGAAAAACGAATCCAGATCTGGAAAACTTTGTGGTGCTAGAACAGTACAAAATTGAGGAACTAATGCAAATTTATGATTTATTTACATTAGTAAGTATTTTATTTCAGTAGTAATTGCACAAAAGTTTAAAATTATTTTACTTTTTGCGTTTGATATTTTTCTACTAGTATTTTCTACTACTTTATACTAGGTAAATCCAAGCTCAGTTTTCTTAGTGGAGAGGTTTTTTTTTTTTTTTCTGTGCGAAACCTTTTCTTTGATTGATGTGAATTAGGAGTTTTCAATGCAGTTTAGTGAAAGCTGAAATATAATCTGCTTATATTATTCCTTCTCTGGTTTCCCCCTCCCTCCTTTATAAACGGGCTCATGATATTTTTAAATCAAATTTTCCATTTTCATCACATACCCTTGTTTATACCTAGTTATGTCATCACTAGAAGTGAGCTTGGGTGTGTTTTTTGAATCCTAGTTCAAACCTACGTGAGGAAGCCTGCAAGGAAGCTCTCACTTTTCTGGGCCAATCGACTATGGCCCAGGTATTCCACATCTGTGCAAATACACGCGCCCCTTGTAAACGCGCAGCTTGGGAAAGCGCAGGCTGCAGATGATTGTCCCATTGAAAGCAACAGCTTCCTGCTGGGCTCATTCACATGAGTTTTGGGCTTGGATCTGAAAATATCCACTCACCCAGGCAGATCCCTAGTCATCACTGGGTCACTATGACAAGTTTGGCCAAAGCTTGTATTCAGTGTAATCGTGTAAATGTCACTACTTCTATTGGGAAATCATTCAGATGTATCAGTAATATAGTGTCCAAGCATCAGCTAGCTTCTGTAAAGAAAAAAGTGTTATTTTTATACACATTAAAGCCATTTAACTGCTTGCTGACCAGTGCACGACAATATACGTTGGCACAATGGCACAGCTGCGCAAATGGGCGTACCTGTACGTCCCTTTCAAGACGCGGCATTGTGTCCGCCCGTGTCCCGCGATCGTGTCACAAAGCGGCAGAACGGGGAGATGCCTATGTAAGCACGGCATATCCCTGTTCTGCCTAGTGACATGACGTGGATCTACTGCTCCCTGTCATCGGGAGCAGTGCTCGCTGTCATGTCAGTGGTAGCCCATCTCCCCCACAGTTAGAATCACTCCCTAGGACACAGTTAACCCCTTGATCGCCCCTAGTGTCTAACCCCTTCCCTGCCAGTGTCATTTATACAGTAATCTGTGCATTTTTATAGTACTGATTTCTGTATAAATGACAATGGTCCCAAAATAGTGTCCAGTGTGTCTGCCATAATGTCGCAGTCACAATAAAAAAATCGCAGATTGCTGCTATTACTAATTAAAAAAAAAAAATTAATAATAAAAATTACATAAATCTATCCATAACTTTTGCGCAAACCAATCAATATACGCTTATTACGATTTTTTTGTTTACCAAAAATATGTAGAAGAATACATAGCCTAAACTGAGAGGTTTTTTTTACTATATATCTATATATATATATATATATATATATATATATATATATCTGTATATCTATATACATATATAGATATATATATATAAAATTTTTTGGGGGGGGATATTTATTATAGCAAAAAGTAAAAAAATAGCTTTTTTTCTCTCAAAATTTTCACTTTTTTTTGTTTATAGCGCAAAAAATAAAGACCACAGAGATGATCAAATACCACCAAAAGAAAACTCTATTTGTGGGGGAAAAAAAGGACGTCAATTTTGTTTTGGTGCAACATCGCACCACTGCGCAATTGTCAGTTAAAGCGACGCAGTGCCGTAACGTAAAAAGTGGTCTGGTCAGGAAGGTAGTAAATTCTTCCGGGGCTGAAGTGGTTAAAGACACATACACAAAACCATATTGGGCTATCGCTCTCTTCCTTATGAGGTTATTGAGAACATGCATTGTATGATCCACTGAACTGTTAGTTGCACTGTATTGATTATATAGTAAAATCGGTTGGGCCCCTAACTCACAATATATCATGTGCTTTCGTTGCAACATAACTCGTCATTTCAATAGGTCTCACCTGATTCCTACATCTGGGATCCACCCATCAGTAGGCTGAGTCTGCTTCCAAGCTAAACAAGCTAGTTGGTGTATTTTTACTCCCATACATGCATCCATTTACAATCAGGTTAATTTTTGCTATTCTTATACAACTTGCTTACACTGTGGAACACTGGATTAAGCAGGAAAAAGTATCCAAGCAAAAAGGGGAAAAAGCCAGTTAATACTGGATGTTCACCAGCCATGAAATGTCAGGCTTTATTTGTCTTGCTGCAGCTTCTAATAAATACTGAGAAATTTTACAGTAAGCAGTTTCACTACACTGTCTCACTACAGGAGAGGATACTGTACGTTTGCGTAAGACTGAAGTCTGCTTACACCTCAAATTCTGAGGTAGGACTTTAGCCATTAGCGAACATGTACAGGACTTTAACCACTTGACCTCCAGAGGATTTACCCCCCTTTATGACCAGGCCATTTTTTGCGATACAGCACGTTACTGTACCTGACAATTGCATGGTCTTGCACCACTGTACCTAAATACATTTGTCATTTTCTTCACAAGTAGAGCTTTCTTTCGGTGGTATTTGATCACCGCTGCGGTTTTTATTTTTTGCACCATATACAAAACAAGACCGAAAATTTTGAAAAAAAAAAAATTATTTCTGCTATAAAACCTATCCAGTAAAAATAATGTAAATCTAATTTCTTCATAAATTTAGGCCAATTTGTATTCTGTTACATGTTTTAGGTAAATTCAATTCCAATAAGCATATATTGATTAGTTTACTCGAACCTTATAGCGTCTACAAACTATGGGATAGAAGTGAATAGTTTAGAATTACATATGCGCTGGTAAGCCAGTTAAATAAAACAGAATAAATGTGCAAAAAACAAAAGAACTGCAACCACTATTGTGGTAAACGCCAACCACTAAACAAATAATATATAAGAGAAATGGTGCGCTGTTCAAGAATAAAACATGAGCCCTTACCCTTCACAAAACTCAAGAAGAAATCATATCAAGTATAATATACTTGTACTGATAGTGAAAAAAACGTTTAGTGACACATATGCACTGCCCGAAGCGTTGCGTCACTTGTCACGTGACAAGTGATATAATACATAGGTGTTAATAAAGCCTTGCTGTGTTAGGCGACTTGTAGTAGCATATGGTGAATAGAGCAGTGCTTTAGAATGCATGTTTTTAATTTTAAATGCTTGGATTTGAAATACAAACTTTCTTTTTTTTTTTTTCTTCCCAGGCTCCTCCAATGCCTTCACCATCTTCTTGACATTTTTCTGTGGACAGTAAATACGGACATTTCTGATATTCAGGAAGCAACCCAGTTCTGCACCACTGTTTTTATTTTTAGTTTTTTTTTCCTTTTATTTTTTTAGGTAGCTGTTCCATAAAGGCTGCTGGCTGAAAGCTGCGTCTATGCAACCTTCCAAGTGCGGAGTGTCAACCAACTGGACAGGAGATGTTCTCCTATTCCAGGACTTTACTATAAATAATGCTGATCCAGCTATTCATTAAAGAAGAAATCCACGTTTTGTATATATATATCTGACAAAACTGGCAACATTTTACAGACTACTGACTTGAAAATCACTTTAGGGTTTTTCCTTACAATTTTTGTTTTTCTCCGCTTTTTCTGTTTAACTAAAAATGTTTAATTTCTATCCCACACCCTTTTCCAGTTTTGATTTAAGTACTAACTTAGCTGGTTGTCTTTGTAAAGTAGTTAGAACTTTTATGTCTTTTGGGCAATTTTTTAATGTGAAATGTGATTTTTTTTTTTTTGTTTTTTTTTTGTTTTTTTTTTTTGTTTTATTTTTTTGGGGTTTTTTTTTTTTTTTTTTTCAATTCTTAAAAAGCTTTCAGTTTTTCATTTGTTTTGTTTTGAAAACCATGACGGTTACAATTTATGTTTCCTAAAAAAAAATAAAAACAAAAAAAAAGTATGAAAAAATATATAAAAAAGAAAACTAACAGCCAAGTCACAAAGATAAATGGGTTGCACATAGACTAAGGAATAAACTTCAGATTTGTGATTTTTGTTTCTAATCTTGATGTAAATTTACACTATTTATAAATACATATTTATTGCTTGAAAATATTTGTGAATGGAATGCTGTTATTTTTTCCAGATTACCTGCCATTGAAATTTAAGGAGTTCTGTCATTTGAAACACTACTCCTGTTACATTTTCTATGTGTAAATAAAACTGCTTAGCATTGTACAGAAACTTTTATTAAAACTGTTTAATGTTTAAAACGTTTTTTTTTTCTGTTTGAATTTTACCAGAATCAATGTACAGTGCTTAGTCTTTTATTCATGTTCAGATCTACATATATAAATATATATATTTATATATACACGTGTGTGTGTATATATGTAAATAGATATCAATTATTGTGTGGGAGGCCGACTACGTTTTATATAAGGTCTATATCACTAGTAGATAAGATGTCTACTGTAAGTATTGCTTACAAAACTGTTTTTGTTTGTTTTTTTATTATAAATATATAGTACGTTATAATCTGCGGTGTCCCTCAGATTTTTTTTTTTTTAATTGTTAAAGATGCAATAAATCAAAACATTTAAGCCCTGTCAACTATGATGAAATAGCTGTCCAATAACTTAGACTTGTTTTGTATTTCCTGGCATAAGATGGTGATATTTATCTCTGCACTTCAGAATGCTACATTGGCTGACATTCCAAAAGAACCCAGGAAATTCTAGGAAACGGGTAACAATGACCTGTTGAAAAGAGTTCTTTAAAAAGTACCTATTTTTGCTTAATATGCAGTGTATCCCAAAGAAATATGTAATAAAGTTCTCCTGATTCTAGAATTTATATTCTTTTAATATTGGTTTTCGTGCATCACTTATGCTTTCAAATTCTCTTATGGTGTAATTAAATATATATATATATATATATATATATATATATATATATATATATATATATATATATATATATATATATATACATTTTCCCAGATGCCACTGAAAAACAATTAGACTTTATTTTTGAGCCTGAACCGCAATCCAAATAAAACAACATAATTTAATTTATGTTGAGAAGTTGTGTAGTGTTCTTTTCAGAGTTGTCAATTTTTGCGGCAAATACATTTATACACAGAGCTGATTGTAAACCCTATATTATGTGCATTTGTCACTCAGCACTTAGTGTTACTAAACCCACAACAGTAAAATCAATCTGTATATGCAGCATAGCATGCTTATTCTCACTGTGGAACTTAACAGGTTAATCCTTTGCATTGTGTAAAAAGGCTGTTTTATCCTGTATGCACACATCCTCCCCCTCCTGCACTTTCTATCTGGGGAAGGACAGCTAACACAGGCAGGGTAGCCGACCTGCACATGGTCAGTTGTCTTTTTTGCTGGAGAGAACATTGTTGTTCTCAGAGCTAGCCAGGTCGCATGATATTGACATCACACATGTGGGCATGTATACAGGATGCAGTGAAAATCTCCTCCTACCTGAACTGTCAACACTGAAGAAACTCTGTAGTTTATCATGTAACAGTGGTATACAGATCACCCAAAAAGGTATACAGTGGCAGTATTTTATTGTAAAAATATTTATAAGCTGTGGGGGAGCTTATGAACTATTTTCATATTACTGGGTTTAGTAACACTTTAAGGTTGTTTGAACACTGTGGACAAAACATTCTCAAGTTTAAAAATTCAAGTTCACACATTTCTACATCCTCTGTATCATTTGCTGGTCATTCTGTTTTTTTTTTTCACTTTTGCCCATTTCATGCTTTACTGTACAGTATCCTGACCTTTCCCACTATTTTCTGTGTATCTTGTACATACAATAAACTTGTGTTATATGTTCTGTATTGGCAACTGAAGAGTACACTTGCCTAACTTTGTACCCCATGCATGGTAATCTACTAGCTGTATTTGCTTGTTTTGTATAGTGTACAAAATCCTCCATGCATAAAACATGTCAGGATTTTTTTAAAGAATGGTTTGCTCTGCCCTTGTAAGATAATTAAAACATTTATAGATAGTTGTATAACTAAAATTCAGTTACTCTAGGTTTTTATTGAAACCCGAGTATTGCACTAATAAGGTTCAGTTTTTTCAGAGTATAGACATAGAGAAAACTTATCATACTTCCCTTAGGGAAAACAGCAAATTGCTTTAAAGGAAAGGTAATATTTTAAACTGCCATCTCTGACTTATCTTTTTGATGCAAATTCCCTGGCTATTAAGCTGATACAATACAGAAGGAATTATTTAAAGTTACTGTAATTGTACTCTCTCTCCCCCCCCCCCCCCCCCCACATTGTGACATTGTGAAGCGCTGCACAAACTGTTAGTGCTATATAAATCCTGTATAATAATGTAACTGGCCCAAAGCTAATATATGGCTCAGGAGTTGCTGCATGCTTGTTCTGGGTTAGTGACTCGATATTGTAGCCAAGCAACTAGAATCTTCAGGAGAAGGTCAACAACGATACCCTAAAATCTCCCCTAAATACATGAGGCTACTTTTAAAAAGGGGTTCGCTGTACACCTGTTTCTCTGTTTTATGACGGTTCACCTAAAATTTTGTTAGCTTATATAAAAAAAATTACGCCCCATAATGTTTTATAAAAAGACTTGGGGTTGCATTAACTGCTGAATACATAGTTTTACCAAACCCAGGACCCTGCATTCACTATACAGGGGGTCCCCTAGTTACAAACATCTGACTTACAAACTGAGGCAGACAACAGGAAGTGAGAGGAAATCTACCCCTAGGAAGGGAAATTCTCTCCTGTAAGAGCTATTATGGGGAAAAGGTACCTCCACTGATGCTTTATCACCAAGGCTTGTTTCCACAACAACCCAAAATTTTCAAAATACATTTGTCATTGGGACAGAAAGTGAGGTGAAATCTTCTGAACAGGGGCACACACAGCAAAACAAATGTTACAGCGGTGTTAACCCTTCCCTATGCTATCCAAAAAGCTTAAAAATAGTTTTTTTGGCTGGAGCTACACTTAAAAAATGTACCTGTTCCGACTTACAAACAGATTCGACTTAAGAACAAACCTATAGTCCCAGCTTGTTTGTAACCCGGGGACCCCCTGTATCTGGTTTCCCACACTACACAGAACATAGCAATGCAAATATTGTGGTAAATATACTGCTAAATACTGTTTCTCATCAGCAGTATCTAGCAGTCTTGTAACTTAGTGTCTGGCTGAGCACCGGTTAAAGCTTTTAGGAGGAGTTTTCAATCTCATCTGACTGTCCTATGAGGCTGTATGACTCCTGACTCTGGACAGTGCTGATTGGCCTTGTACTGATCACATGCCTCCCCCTCCAAAAAAACTATAGCAATCCATACCAAACTGAGTATGTGCACAGTGCCTCCAATACTCTATACTGCCAGCAGATGGATTGGGGACTATGGAAGGAGGAGGATCAGAGAAGACACGATTAAACAGCATTTTTACTCAATGTGCAGAATTAACCCCTTAGGTTCCACAGTGAGTATAACCAGCATGCTTTACTGCATACACAGACTGATTTTACTGTTGTGGGTTAAGTAACACTTTAAACTGTTAGTATAATTACCCTATGTGCAGAAGAGAAAAACTGGAACGTTTAACCACAAAATCCTGAAGATCAACATTGGGAATGACACAACTCCTGTAAAATTCTAGAGGAAAAAAGTGTCACCCCCTTTTAGAGTCCATTGGCACTGACATTGGATATTAAAGTTGCATGACAAATTGCACACCCATTCAAATTACTGTGACAGTCGCCTGTACTACCTTGACTTTTGATTTGACTAATCCATAGAATGTGAAGTTGAATCAAAATCGCACTACAAAGTCACCCTGAAAAACACGTGACTTTGGTGACGCGCTAATGTGAAACGAGCCTTAATTCAAACAGTGCAAAAAATCTTCTTGAGTGATGGACAATAATCCTAAAGGAACTACCTACAAATAAATTTGCTGCTATTATAATGTGTATAAATAAATGGTGTCTATATTACCCACACTAAGTGTATGAGTTTAAATAGCGTGTTTACACAGTATATTCACAAAATGGCCACAAAACAGGTGTCCCTGAAGACATCATGATGAAACGTGGGATGGAGTCTGAGGGAAAACTGGCAGTTTACGGAGTGTGGGGTGAGCTTTGGTTGTGAGTGGCTTATCTTCATTGTAGTGCTGCTGACGTTATATACAAAATTATTTTTATCTGAAACACTATAGAGCATTTGGGAAAGGTAGTTTAATGCGGCTGAATACTTTTGCTGCCTGGAGGAATCTTGTCGCCATCTGGGTCCTAAACATGATATGCCAACTGACCTTTGTTATGAGAGTCAAGAATTAAGGTTAGAGGATGCTTTTTTGGGTTCAGTGGAGGTCCTTTTCTTTGGGAGAATAAACTTTTCCTTGCATCTATTGGAAGCATTGCATGGACAGATTCTCACAGGTGGACATTTTTCACTAGAAGTTTTGTTCATTTGTGGTGATATACAGTTAGGTCCGTATATTTGGACACAGGCACGATTTTAGATTTTTTTTTTTTCAGGTATTTACCAAAACACATTCAAGCTATAGTTCTATAATGGATATGGGCTGAAAGTACACTCTCAGGTTTAATTTGAGGGTGTGTACATCCAAATCGGAGGAAGGGTTTAGGAATTGCAGCTCTTAAGTCACCATCTCCCCTTTTTCAAGGGACCAAAAGTAATTGGACAGTTGAATCAAAAGCTGTTTCGTGGCCAGGTGTGGGCTACTCCTTTGTCATTACTTCAGATCTTTTACCTGCTTAATTGATGGAGTTGATTCTAAGTGTAGTATTTGCATTTAGAATTTATTGCTGTCAATCTAAATCATGTGTTCAAAGGAGCTGTCCATGCAAGTGAAACAGGCCATTGTAAGGCTTCAAAACAAATCCATCAGAGATAACAGAAACATTAGGAGTGGTCAGATCAACAGTTTGGTACATTCTGAGGAAAGAAGAATGCACTGGTGAGCTCAGCAGCATAAAAAGGCCTGGACGTCCATGGAAGACAACAGTGGTGGATGATCGCAGGATCCTCTCTATGGTAAAGAAAAACCCATTCACAGCATCAAGACAAGTGAAGGACACTCTCCAGGAGGTGGGGGTATCATTGCCAAAGTCAAAAATCAAGAGAAGACTTCATGAGAGCAAATGCATGTGGGTTCCCCACAAGGTGCAAACCATTCATAAGCCTAAAGAATAGAAAAGCCAGATTAGACTTTGCCAAAAAACATCTAAAAAAGCCAGACCAGTTCTGGAAAAGCATTCTTTGAATGGCTAAAACTAAAATTTAATCTGTACCAGAATGACAGGAAGAAAGAACTGTGGAGAAGGCTTGGAACAGCTCATGAGCTCAAGCACACAACATCATCTGTTAAACATGGTGGAGGTAGTGTGATGGCATGGGCATGCATGGCTTTCAGTGGCACTGGGTCATTGGTGTTTATTGATGATGTGACAGAAGCTGACAGATTAATTCTGCAGTGTTTAGAGATATACTGTCAGCCCAGATTCAGCCAAATGCAGCAAAGTTGATTTGACGGCGCTTCACAGTACAGATGGACAATGATCCCAAACACACTGCAAAAGCAACCCAGGATCTTTTGAAGGAAAAAAAGTGGAATATTCTGCAATGGCCGAATCAATCACCTGATCTCAACCCAATTGCGCATGCATTTCACTTGCTGAAGTCATAACTAAAGGTAGAAAGCCACAAGCAAAGAACAACTAAAGACATCTGCAGTTAGAGCCTAGCAAAGCATCAGAAAGGAGGAAACCCAGTCTGGTAATGTCCACGGGTTCCAGACTTCAGGCAGTCATTGTTAAATAAAATAATATATCCACGCTTAGGCCAAAGGAGAAATTAGGTGTGCACCCTATTTTTAAGAAATAAAAACAAATGTTCCATACTATGGAAACTCCTCACAAAGCAGAGATGGAGTCACACACTGACGTCATTTCCGTGTGATAGTGGTCAGTGAGCCTGTGGAATGCAGCTGGAGCGCACGCTGCAAGCGAGACACACCACAGGTCTGAAGCTGTCATTCCTCTTGTAGTTGTAGGACTTTGTGAGGCGTTTCCATAGTATGGAACATTTGTTTTTATTTCTTCTTTTTACTTTTTTTTGTCTTCCTTTTTTTACTGTTTTAACTTTGGAATAAAAACATTTCCTTATTTAAATAGTACACTATGGAAGCCCATATCTCATTTCTTGCATGAAAACCTTACCTATACTGGATATTGGAGAGAGCATTAGGAGAGGAGTACAGCTGGTTGATTTGGGCTTGGAGAAGGATCCAGCTGCAGGATATCTTTGGAAGGTCCATAGAAGCTGGATACCGGTTGGTAAAGTTGGAGCCTGGCTGCATGATCAGTGCATCAAGCCTATATGCTATGCGAGATACCCCTGTAGGGGTTACTGGAGCTGGTGAGTGGGGAGCACTTAAAAGTCACCTGCATTTTGTTCCTGTGTATCGTCACCAAGCGCTTAACTATCACATAAGACTTTGGTTGGATTGATTTTTTTTTAATGTATTTTTTGGACTTGGCACGTTAATTTTTTTGGGGCTGTTTCATATAATTTCAACTATTTTTTAATATTTTATATTTGTCCTACACTTTTGGGACTATTTATTATTTTTGTTTGATTTATTTTCATATACGTGTATTTTTGTTATTGTAGTATCACGTTTTTTGTATCACTTCTAAACATTTATTTATATCTAGTTTATTTGGCAACCTAGTGAGTTTTGCAACATTAGCACACGCACATTGGAAATTTTATTAGGAATGTACTATTGGTATATGCACATTCAATAGTCGCTTTAGGGGCAGAGGCACATAGCACCTAACAAGGGAACAGGGTCTGTTTCCTTTCATTATATAGGTAGCACCATTCACCCTCATACTTGCACTATTTTCAGGCAGTCATTGCCAATTACATTTGATCCCCTAAAAATGGGGGACGATGTATAAAAATTGTTGCAGTTCTTAAAATTTGTACTTGATATTTATGTTTAAACCCCTGAATTAAAGCTGAAAGTCTGCACTTTTATTTACAATTTATTTGGATTGTTTTCATTTTATTCTGGTGGCATAAGAGCTAAAAGTATGACAATTGTGCCTGTGTCCAAATATATATGGACCTAATTATATACATTATTTTGTGGTTGTACAGCGGGTAAAATAAGTATCAAACACGTCACCATTTTTCTAGCTAAATATATTTCTAAAGGTGCTATTGACCTGAAATGTTCAAAACATGTCAGTAACCATCCATGCAATCCATACATACAAAGAAACCAAAACAAATAAGTTCATAAATTAAGTAATATGTAATAAAATGGAATGTAGCCGTTCTCAAGTTCCAGTTTGAGCTTCCCAGTATCCAAACTGACCTGTGCCAGGGCCTATCACAGGCACCTTTGCCAATCCTCATCATGCTACACCCGGTCACCAGCTTCAGGGGGGTATTGGACAAGAGGTGTAAGAGAAGCCACTTGTAAACTCGACATCTACCAGATAACTGGCAGGTTTTATGAATAGCTGAGGCCTCATACCCTGAGCATTATGTTATCTAATACCCATGTGGTCACAACGTCTCTCTTTCTGTGCATTAGGGGGCACAATCCATCTGTATCATCCACCTCAAGCTCGCACTCTACTAATAGATCCAGTGCTGTGTACATTGAACTCATGTGGCCCTCTGTTCCCAGAGTCTATTCTCTCTTTAGAGTCTTCCCTAGCTCCTTCAGGTGTGGCTGGCTCCTCTGCTTTCTTGGCTGAGGTCTTTACTACAGTCATGCATGATTTCATGGCCCATAACAAGCCCACAAGTGTGCTTCCATGTTTTTCGTTGCAGATTCTGTATCTGAGCTTCTCACAACTTCTGAGCCTTCAGACACAGACGCAGATTTGCCTCAGTCCTTGCCAGACAAACTTGCCACTGAGATGTCGCAATCTGCCCCTACGCCTGAATTAAAAGAGAACATTTCTTTATCGTACATAGGACACAGAGCCTCAAGTAATTACTTGGTGGGTTATGGGCCTACCTTCAGGTGTTGACACTGGTATAACCAATACAGGAAGTTGACTCCCCTATATAACCCCTCCTCTTTCCAGGAGTGTCTAAGGTGTTGGTCACGAGTGAAGATGTGCTCTGAGGAGCTCCAGGGAGGGATCCATGCTGGATTTAAAAAAACCTCCACAACCGGAGCCATCCTCGCCACTGAGGCCATAGGATGGTACCTGGGCCTCGCATTGAAGAACGAGGTTTTGCCTGTAAGCTTCTCTTTGAGAGCTGGACCCTAGGAACCAGGACTCTTTTTGGTTTTTCATATTACCTAAAGTTGTTCCTGAGGGGTGCTATACAGGTCCAAAGGAGCGGAACCCCTATTAAAAAGGGCCCCAGTCTTTTAAGGTTTAACTACACTGCCCGTCATGATGGGTGAAAGTTGGATCTGTCTGTTAAATCAGCAGTATCCTGCAACGAGGATAAGGTAAGGGGAGAAGCCTAGGAACTGTAAAAAGTCCAACTATGCCTTTTTCTCAAAAAATACATATATAAAATGTATAACTGTATGCCTTAAAATGTCTCTTCTAGAGGGAGTATATTACACTTACCTAGTACGATGCCTTTTTCAGCAGCTCTGTGTCTGGCTATAGCAGCGGGTGTGGTCCCTGCAGCCAGAGGGGAGTTCTTAATTGAACAGATGGTGTTCCTCTTCTGAGTGATCTAAAGGGGTTACAGCAGTAGTTTATGAACATACAAAACCAGCCATTTGCATTTTTTTTGTATAAAGTGAAGTCTTCCTTTAAAACTAGGAGCCTAACGAACACTGCTGATAAAAATTCCCCTCCCCCTCCCCTCTCCTCCTGGAGAGGTGCGGTAACAGCTGACACTTATGTGTAATCAGGTTCTCACCTGAGGTTTAACACAGACACTCTCAGTTCATATGCTGAAGACAGAAGTCTGTCACACTAAGAGACACAGGAGCGCTGGGCATGTAAAGGTGTGTAAACAGGCATTTCCAGCACAGGAAATATTATGGTACTCAGCATCAAAGGCTGATCCTTATGGTGACATTGTTTTCTTTTGCTAAAACTATTGTCCAGCAAATACCATAATTTGTTAAACTGCCTCTGCTGTTGTGCTTAGCACATTTGATTTCCAGTGTACCACAAAGGTACCAAGGATTCCACCCCAGGCGCTGGGAACTCCAGTCATGCCTCCACACTGTCATCCTCTCCAGAGAGACCTGACATGGCAAGCCAGGGTGAGTCATTGGAAGCAATTGGTGCAACTGCTTCTCACACTTCAGCTCCTGTGTATGTGACTGAAGATGCATTCTCTTCTGCCCTGTTGGGCTTAGAAGGAAGATTAGCGGCTTTAATCGCATTCTCCATCCAAGAGGATAGGAAGCATGCTAGATCCCCCTCCCCCACCTCAAACCTCCTTTTTCCAAGAGAACAGTGGTCACAGGATGAGGTGTTATCCTCAGGTCATCACGGGGAAAAACAAGCCAAATTTTTCCTCTGCGGAGGAAACAACAGTTGATGAACCTTATGCAACCTCACAGTCTGACAGATTGATGGTACAAACTCTTACAGAGATGGTTCATTCCACTTTTTATACTACTCCCTAACAGAGTAAGCTGAAAGTCCCTGAAGGTCCCTTCTTTGTTTTTTTTTTAAAAAAAAACTTTTTACAGCGCTTATTTATGCTGAATGGGATCATCTGGATAAGCATGTTTTCCCTACAAAGAGTTTCTCGGTTCTCTATCATGGAGGAAAAATTCACAAAGGTTGAAAAGTACCAGCAGTAGACGCGATTTCCAGCATCAATAAAGATGCATAATTGCTTAAGCATCTAACAGATAAGAAGTTGGAATTTTTTTGTTAAAATCCTCCTACCAATGGCGCTATGTTTCGCCATAGATGCCATAAAAGACCCTATCCACCAGGTGTCTCGCCTTGCGCTTGTGCTAAAACACATGCTTAGGACCCTGTGGTTAAAAGGGTTGGTCAGCCGAAGCATCTTGCAAAAAAGGGTGTCTGACTAGTTTCCCTTTTCATTTGGGAAGGTTTGGTGAAATACATCCAAATGATTTCTAGCAGTAAAGCTCTTTTGTCCAAAAGAAGGTATAAATGTTCTTTTATTTAAAGTGAAGCCACAACAGCTCACAGGTTAAGTACTCTGACGGCCAGTGCAGCCATGGGAGACTTCCTGACAGACATGGGTTCAGATCCACATGTCGACGTTCACTAGTGAAGGAGCCACTCCTCACAGGTTAACTACGCTGAATGCCAGTGTAGCCATGGGAGGCTTCCTGAAAGACATGGGACCTCGTCCTCACATTGGCTCCTTGTGACCTTGGACAAGTCACTTAAACAGATTCCTTCCCCTGCGCAGGGCCAGCTGCCTCTAGGCAGCGTTGACGGCCTCCACCGTCAGACTCTAGGGCATGATTTCCAAGGAGTACTGTTCAGATCTGTGCGACTTCAAGGTAGTCTCTGCACTACTTTGGTACCACTTTGATGCGACTTGAGGTCCATAGACCTCTAGAATACACAGGCACTGTTTCCTGTCGCATCAAAATCGCGCCCCGACATATTCTCGGCGGCAAAAGATCACGGTAAAATCACGCAACTTTGGGGTTGCAATAGTGGAAACCTGAGCCTAAGAGGAGAAAATATTCAGCCCCTGTATACATGATTGAAAATGCATTTTTCCTCCGCCCTGCAGGGCCTAGAAGGAAAATTATCGACTTTAATCGCATCCGCTATCCAAGGATGGGAATCGTGTTAGATCGCCCTCCCCCACCTGAGATCCCTTATCAAGGGAACAGTGGGTAGAAGATGGATTACCCTCAGGTAATCGGGAAGAAAGGCAAACCATGTACTCCTCTGCATAGGAGACAACTAGAGTTGAACTTTTTTTTTCAGCTTCGCAATCTGAGAAATTGCTGGTACAAACCTCTTACAGAGATGATTTGTGCCTCTTTCAAGCTACCTCTAGTAGAGTCAGCTGATCTGTTTTTTCTTAGGTTCCTTGGAACCTTCACTGCCTTTTTCATGCGTTTCCTGTACATGCACAGAGCCACGCAGAAATTCAACAGATCCATTCTAGAGCTAAAAGAATCTAAATCGGTTCCTGAAAATCCACTCCTTTCTATGGAGTCGATCAAGTCAGTAGTTTCTATCCTGCAAGGAGGAAAACTTATGGCGCCTATCGGCATCAGGGATGCGTATCTGCATGTCCATATATTTCCTGCTCACCAAAGGTTTCTGCGGTTCGAAGTAGAACAGCAGCATTTCAGTTTATAGCCTTGCTCTTCGGGCTAGCTACAGCACCTTGAGTGTTCACAAAAGTGCTAGCCCCACCTGTAGCCAGGTTAAGGGCACAGGGCTTAAACAGTCTTGGCATACCTAGACGATCTATTGCTAATAGACCAATCGCTGTTCGGAGTAAGGTGTACGCATTACAACCAGTTACCTGGGAAAGGTCTGGGTTGCGTTCTCAACCTAGTAAAGTCTCCATTAAAATTGCTAAAAAAGGGCTGCAGTATTTGGGTCTGATCATAGATACAGCCCAGAAAAAGGGTCTTCTTGCCCAGGAAAAAAAAACAAAAAAACACAACTCCATAAAAGAGTTGGTGCAGATGGTCAGGTCAAAATGAGGTCCCTCCATTCGCCTTTGCATGAGGTTGTTAGAAAGGATGGTGGCTTCATTCGAAGCAGTTCCCTTTGCCCAGTTCCATTCAAGACTGTTGCAAAACAGTATTCTATTTGCTTGGAACAAAACGATCCAAGCTTTGGACTTGCCAATGCGGCTGTCCCCAAGGGTGTCCCAAAGCCTCAATTGGTGGTTACTAAAGAATGTCCTAAAGGGTAAATCCTTCAGACCACTTATCTGGAAAGTAGTAATGACAGAGAAGACAACTGTCCAAGGACAGTGTTCAAGAACCGAAAGAGCCTTGTCCATCAACATCCTAGAGATTTGGGCAGTGCGTCTGGCTCTAAAAGCCTGGACTTCCAGGTTAAGGGATTGTCCCGACAGGATCCAATCCGTCAATGCCACGGCTGTGGCCTATATCAATCACCAAAAGGGGCACCAAGAATCTCTCAGTGCAGAGAGAAGTGAACCATATTCTAACTTGGGCAGAAAGAAATATTCTGTGCCCATCGGCAGTCTCCATTACGGGAATAGAGAATTGGCACGTGCACTACATGTGCCGCCAGCAGATTATTCCCAGGGGAATGGTCTATTCACCCCGACATGTTTCGGGCTGTTTGTCAAGGATGGGGGACTCCAGATGTAGATCTTCTAGCATCCAGTGCAACATAAAGTTAGCCAACTTTGTGTCCACAACAAAGGATCCATTCGCATGCAGAACAGATGCATTGGTGATACTGTGGGATCAGCTTTTACTGATCTATGCATTTCCCCCTATTCAGTTACTGCCTCGACTTCTTTGCAGGATCAAGCTGGAAAGAAAACCAGTAATTCTGGCAGAACCAGCATGGCCCAGAAGGTCATGGTATGCAGAGGTCGTAAAGATGGCAGTGGAGGATCTGTGGTCCCTTCCACTAAGGCCAGACCTGCTCTCACAGGGGCCGATATTCCATCCTACTTTACGAATGCTAAATTTAATGGCCTGGCTATTGAGACCCACATTCTGAAAAGACGTGGGCTTTCCAGGGCAGTTATTTCTACTTTAATGCTAGGAAGCCAGCTTCTAGAGCTATATATTATAGAGTCTGGAAAGCTTAAGTTTCCTGGTGTGAATCCAAGGGTTGGCACCCTCAGAGATATATTAGAGGCAGAATTCTTGCCTTTCTACAATTAGGCGTAGAGATGAAGTTGGCCCTGAGTACTATTAAGGGCCAAGTCTCAGCCTTATCAATTTTATTTCAAAGACCACTTGCTACGCATTCTTTAGTCCGGGGTTTCATGCAAGGAGTGATGCGGATTAATCCGCCAGTTAAATCACCCTTAAGCCCTTGGGACTTGAATTTAGTTTTGTCAGTGTTACTAAAACCGCCATTCGAACCATTACAGCATATTCCCTTAGTCCTTCTGACTAGGAAGCCGATATTTTTGGTTGCTATAGCCTCAGCAAGGAGGGTTTCAGAATTGGCTGCTCTTTCCTGTAAAGAGCCATATTTGATTATTCATGAGGACAGAGTGGTGTTACGCCCTCATCCAGGTTTTTTTGCCAAAAGTGGTTTCAGGCTTTCATTTGAATGAAGATATTGTCCTGCCATCGTTTTTTCCAAAACCATCTTCCAGGGAAGAAAAGTCACTACATTGTCTTGATGTGGTGAGAGCAGTGAAGATCTATTTAAAGAAAACTGCTCAGATTCGTAAGACTGATGTCTTATTTATTCTGCCAGAGGGTCCTAAGAAAGGACAGGCAGCGTCAAAATCCACTGTGGGTAAGTGGATTCGGCAAGTTATAATTCAAACTTATGATTTAAGGGGAAAGATTCCCCCTTTTCAAGTTAAGGTGCACTCTACCAGAGCGGTTGGTGCTTCTTGGGCAGTGCGTCACCAGGCCTCTATGTCTCAGATCTGAAAGGCCGCAACTTGGTCTTCAGTACGTACATTTACAAAGTCTTATCAACTAGATGTAAGATGGAATGAGGATATCGCCTTTGGGCGCAGTGTGCTGCAGGCAGCAGTATGATAACTCAAGGTCTGGGGGTGCCCTACGGGTTGTGTCTCCCTCCCCTTAAGTAGCATTGCTATGGGACAGCCCACCAAGTAATTACTTGAGGCTCTGTGTCCTATTATGTACGATAAAGAAAATAGGATTTTTAAAACAGCTTACCTGTAAAATCCTTTTCTTGGAGTACATCATAGGACACGGAGCTCCCGCCCCTCTGTTTTATGGGGTGAGAGTATATTACTTATATTGCTTGGCTACAAAAACTGAGGACTCCTGGAAGGAGGAGGGGTTACATAGGGGAGTCAAATTCCTGTATTGGTTATACCAGTGTCAACACCTGAAGGTAGGCCCATAACCCACCAAGTAATTACTTGAGGCTCTGTGTCCTATGATGTACTCCAAGAAAAGGATTTTTACAGGTAAGCTGTTTTAAAAATCCTATTTTTGTCTTGTGTGATGCACACCACTTTGAAACTGAAGAGTCAGCCCATTGCTTCTTCCAGTGCTATGTCCAGTATTGGGCCCTTGAGAGTCCCTAACACCACAAGGAATTTCCCAGTGCAGTCTGTGTCCCAAGTCTTCCTCTATGGAGGTTACTAGACTTATATTCATTTGAAAAGGACTTTATTAAAAAGTGGTTTGCCCCCACCTTAACAAAGCGACCACCATTCTAGTAGAGGATACACCTGTCCTTAAGGATCCAACAAATACGATTAGAAGCCATCTTTAAAGCTCTGTTCTCGCTGGCAGACCCCATTCTTCATCCCATCTTAGACATGACTTTGCTTTGCCAAACCCTGGCTGATCAGTCAAAATCCTTTAAAAGGGTGCTTGTCACTGCTTTGATTCATCTCTTGATTGTAGAACACTTGGTTCTAATTCTTATGGCCTTAAGCTACAGTTATGATTGGCTGCTCAAGGTTTCCCATATCATATCCCGTATGGGTCTCCTGTCAGTACGCATGCAGGAGGCCAATTTGGTTAGTGTGTTGGACTGTAGAACTAGTGTCTGAGGCTCATGGCTTTCAAGAAACCACATCTCTTCATATCCACTTTGGATACCATTATCAAGGATGCTGTTGGTGGCAAGAACACCCATCTTTCTCAGCCACAAAAGCCCAAGACACAGACTGAGAAGGCTCATCCTTCACTGGCAGTTAAGAAAAGTCTACTTCCTTACATCATTCACTTGACATCAACGTTTAAACCTCCAAGCGTGGCTCCCAGTCCACCCAACATTCGGACAAACCTTTCTCAAGATGAAGGTGCACCTCCACTTTCCAAGTGGGGAGATGTCTGTTAACCTTTGCAGACAGCTTGCACCTCAGACACGTGGGTGTGGTACGTGGCTTCCAGGGGCAACAAGCTACAGTTTTGCTCCCTGTCCCCTCCTAGTCTTCTCACTTCCAACCTTCCTTAATCATCTTACGGATTAGCAGATCTCTATTTAGCCCTCTCAGGCCTTTTGGATCAAGGTGTCATTTTGCAAGTACCCGTGACAGAAAAGTTTTAGGGGTTTTAATCCAACCTGTTTACAGTTTCAAAACCCATTCACCCCCCATCTTTGATCTCAAAGCACTGAATATCTTTGAATATCTTTTTTCAAGCTAAGAAATTCTACATGGAATCCCCAGGTCTGTCATCACCTTTCTTTTAACAGCAAAACTTTCTGGACATCAAGGATGCCTACCTGCATGTCCCTATCTTTTCCGTTCACCAGTGTTTCCTACACTTTGCTGTGGTTCCCATGCATTTTCAATTTGTGGCCCTACCATTTGGCCTTGTCTGCACCTTGGGTGGTCACCAAGGTGCTGGCCCCAGTACTAGCCCTGCTGCAATTTCTGGACATACCCATTGTGGAATACTTATGACCTCTATAAGGCCTGGTTCCCACCTATGCAGGTTGCAGTTTGCATATTCCATGCGCATTTTGCATTTTTCAATACACGTTTTTGATGCATTGAAGTCTATGAAACCAAAAAATCTGAAAAAAGTACAAAAAAAAAGTAAAATGCACAAAAAAATGCATAGGTGTGAACCAGGCCTTAGAGTCTATTTCTCAGCCACTACACCTTTTTAAAAGCCTGATTCCCTAAGTCAGAAGTCAAACAAATCTGATTTCTTTTTATTAGGAGGTAAGGTAAAACCTTAGAAAGATGGCTGTGAACATGGTATACTTGGTTTTGGAAAAGCGTTTGACACAGTTCCCCACACATGGCTAATGTGTAAGGTAAAGTCTACACAGCTTGGAAAAATCAGTTTGTTAATGGATAGAAAACTGACTAAAAGACTGATCTTGGAGAGTAGTGGTTGATGATTCTTACTGAATGGTCTAAGGTTATCAGTGGTGTGTACCCCAAGGTTTAGTGTTGGGACCCTTACTTTTTAATATATTTATAAATGATATAGGTTCTGGGATTAAAAGTTCCATTTCAGTCTTTGCAGATGACACCAAGCTATGCAGTGGAAAAACGTCCTTACATGATGACTCCAACTTACAAGCTGACCTCAATGCACTGTTTATGTGGGCAACTATAGCGATTGAGGTTTAATGTTGATAAATCTAAAGTTATGCACTTGAGGGCTAAGAAAATGTATGCATCATATATACTAGGGGCAGTGCAACTGGGGGAATCAGTGGTGGAGAAAGATCAAGGTGTTTTGGTAGATCGTAAGTTTAATAATAGCATGCAATGCCAAGCTGCGGTTTTCAAAGTGAGCAAAGTCCTTTCTTGTATTAAGAAAGGTTTAAACTCCAGAGAGAAAGATATGTTGCCTCTGTACATCATTATAAAGACCTCACCTGGAATATGCAGTTCAGTTTTGCGCACCAGTTCACAAAAAGGATATTGGGAACAAAACTAATAATAGGCATGGATGAGCTCGGCTATGAGAATAGATTAGAAGAAATCAATTTATTCTCTTTTCAGAAGAAGAGATGAGGGGATATGATCAACGTGTACAAATACCTAAGTGGTCAATATAGTGAACTTGGTGTTGAGTTATTCACTTTAAGGTCTTTTTGTCTAGAGGAATCTCCAAATATGGAAAGGTTTATTCACCGTAAAAAGTTGTGAAAAATGTGGACTAGAGTCCCTTAAGAGCTGGTTCTGGATAGCTCAGTAGATTGTTTAAAAAAAAGACCTGGATTCTTTCCTAAATGTACATAATATAACTGGATATTAACATTTATAGGTAAAGTTGATCCAGAGAATATCCAATTGCCTCTCGGGGGGATCAGGAAGGATTTTTTTCCCCTTTTGTAGCAAATTGGATCATGCTTTGCTGTTTTTTTTTTTTTTTTTTTGCCTTCCTTTGGATCAACTGTGGGTATAGGTTTGTGCATATGGGATTGTATGATTCCCCTCCCCTTTTATTAGTTGAACTGGATGGATTTGTGTCTTTTTTTTCAACCTATGTATTTGTCTTCCGGGATGGTCCCTGTAAGGGTTCTTAGGACCCTTTTTTCACCATCTCTAACGGGCCCAGACAAGCCATCCTCTAAACCAGTGTTTCTCAACTCCCGTCCTCAAGGCACCCCAACAGGTTATGTTTTCAGGCCTTCCATTATTTTAAAAATAAAGAGGAAACTGCTGCGCCAACCAAAAATGAAAATAAATGTGAAACAAAAGTGTAATGAAACGATAAGCAGCCAACACCACCAATTAGACTAATTGTGACAATAGATATGAAAAAGAAAAGTGTAGCGCTATGATGTGTCAGTCAGCAGCATTGGAGTGTGCTGAGTGGCAAACAAAGTGTATCAAAAAGTTAGGTTGTATAAGACCTCATATAAAAGAACAATGAACCAGTGAGAAATCTAGTATTCAAAAGAAAACCACTATTATCATGTCCTCTGTGATAGAACAATATAAAACAAATGTGCAACACATGGATTCAACCCAAACCCTCAAAATAAAACACAGGCATGTAGGGGTAGGGGTAAGTGGTAAGTCCCTGGGGTGAGGACAGTTCATTTAATTAGACGGAGACCTCTTGGAGCATAGACATATATCTCATGATAACATTTGTTATTGATGGACTCCTCCAATGATCAGCCAGGTGCAAGAGTAACGTAAAATGCCCTTACCGGACGCGGTGGACTCACAAGCCATACAGCGGTGAGTCATACGAGCTTGAACCGTGTAGCACGGTAGGGTTATAGCTGTTCCTGGTCCGCAATCGAATGGTCTTGAGAAGAACTCCAATCGTGAACAGTCTCCCGATTCGTCCTCCAGCACTTATTTGGGTCTCAAACAGTCAGAAACAGGGAAAACAGGAGAAAAGAAAGCTCCACATAGTGTAAATTCCGGTTTATCAGGAGATTTATTGTATAAAAAGTTCCAGCAAAAAGTTCCAGATAAAAGCAAGATTCATAAAAACATAAAAAGATGTATTTAGCGCAGTAGACAGATGGTTTAAGGTAGCGTCCTACACCCGACGCGTTTCGTCTGAAAAGACATCAACTGGGGTACAGCTAACCTCTCATCTGCTGCGCTATTTATTAAAAAGTGTTCAAATTTGCATCGGGGACACCTGTGCGGCGTGACTTCCGGGTTTGTGTCATGTGATGGTGTTCCTAATCAGCTGACTCCCTATCTGGCCTATCCCAAGATGAGTTCCAGATCCAAACCAAGCCTCGGTTTGGATCTCATGTATAACCAATTGCAATTGGACGGTGGGGACATGTGATCCCCACGTCCGCGCGTCACAGCGTGATGACGCGGAGCTCAGTCAATTCATCTTAATTACCTGGCTGTTTATGGACGTGTGCGTCACCGCGTATCTACGCGGTGACGTCACCCGTCCGACATAACCTCTCATTTTTCAGAGCAGTGCATACGGCAAGGAACGCCACTCATCGCGCAGGCGCAACAGCGCGAGAATCGAAAGGTCCTTTCCACCCGAGAATATCAAGGCGTGGTATTGTGAACAGGCACCAATCGGAAACACTTCCTCATTCCACTAGCCACTCATATGATTCTCTATATTTACCAGGATCGTTGGGCACCGATCCGATGGATTGTTTAACAACCAGAGAGAATAAAATCATTGGGGCATAGGAATGATGTAGATGCACAAACTATTAAAATCATCGAGGGGAACTTTAAATGTAGACTTATAATAGTCACGACACACATGTTCCCCCATGTTTACAAACATAAATCCCAAGCATAGCAATCTTCTTAGAAAACTATATGTTACAGTAAAAACATATATATAGAAATATATATAAAAAATATATATAAAAAATGTGTATATAGATATATCTAAAAAGGTGTATATTCCCATAAAATGGAAATCCACCTTATGAATTAGCCACAACAACAAAAATATCTAACAGGAACATATATCTAAGAAAGGGGACATATATGCTTCTTTTCTGACACCCTCAAACGAATCTTAGATACTACCCAAATTGATGTGGACGAAGAAGAGGAAACAGGGAAGAGGAGCAAAAAAATAGATGAAAATAACGAATCAAATGCACGTTACTAAAATGATCTATTAAAACTAATTGTGGAATTAGTATAGTAGGGGTCGCAAAATCTAGTACGAAATGAAATACCTACAGTCAACCAAAAAATGAAAATGGAAATAGAAAATTTTAATGGAAATAGAAAATTTTTAATAGAAAATTTTAAATTGGAGGGATGGGGAAAGAAAAACAATAAGGGTCTCAAGACTGATTGATAAACGCATTAATGTCCCACTCGATGTTTAAACCATGGGGTATATAGCATTTAATTTGGTGTATCCACCAGGTTTCGAGTCTAGAGACTCCCCTTATGCTGGATTCCCCTCTCCAATGTGGAATAAACCGATCTATAACCTGGAAAGTGGTCCCTGCTGGGTTGCGGTCATGATGTAATGCATAGTGTTTGGGAACACTATGATTGGTTTTACCTTTTTTGATTGCTGTAATGTGTTCTTTCACCCTAGTGGTGAAATTACGTATTGTCCGACCAATATATTGCTTTTTGCATGGGCACGTAATGAGATATACAATATATGGAGTTTTACATGTGGCGAATTGTTTCATTTTATATTCTTTACCTGTAGTAGTGGAATTGAATGTTTCCATTTTACGTGCCTGGCAAACATTCCATTTGCAAACCGTGCATCTTCTACAAGGATAAAATCCCTTCATATTGTGAAAGAATGATATCTTATTTGGGGGATCTATCACATTTGGTGCGATTTGACCTTTGATTGATGGAGCGCCCCTAAATATAGTAGCAGCCTGTTCAGGTAGTACAGGGCCCAAAATGGTATCACTCTTCAGTATTTTCCAGTGTTTTTTAATGATGTCTCTAACTTGTTTGTGTTGAGTGGTGAAGTTCGTCACAAAAGACCACTTATGCTTGGAGTCTCCATGTTTTTTGGGTCTTTCTGATTGAGCGACCAATAAAGAGGCCCGATCAATTAGGGCTACCTGTTGAATCTCCTTAGTAATAAGAGAATTGTCATATCCTTTTTCACAGAAACGTGTTTTTAAAATCTCAGCCTGTAGGAAATAATCAGAGAGATGGGAGCAATTTCTCCTTATTCTCACAAGCTGACTTTTCGGAATGGATTTAAGCCATACCTCATGATGACAGCTATCGGTCGGAATATAGCCATTCCGATCCGTAGCTTTGAAATATGTTTTGGTTTCTAGATGACCATTATTGGATATGATCTCTAAATCCAAAAAATGGATTTTGGACAGGCTGGCTTCATATGTCAAATGAATCCCTCTCTGGTTTGCCTGGCAAATATCTTTATGGCCAAATGGGAGGAGGATGTCGTCTATGCTTTAAATCCCCCGGAGCTAGCTCTGTGGGTGAGGTACATAGACGACATCCTCCTCCTATGGAGGGGCAGTATGGACTCTTTGGATGCATTTATTACTACCTTGAATGCAAACCAGAGAGGGATTCATTTGACATATGAAGCCAGCCTGTCCAAAATCCATTTTTTGGATTTAGAGATCATATCCAATAATATCCAATATCCAATAATGGTCATCTAGAAACCAAACCGTTGGTTTGGATCTGGAACTCATCTTGGGATAGGCCAGATAGGGAGTCAGCTGATTAGGAACACCATCACATGACACAAACCCGGAAGTCACGCCGCACAGGTGTCCCCCGATGCAAATTTGAACACTTTTTAATAAATAGCGCAGCAGATGAGAGGTTAGCTGTACCCCAGTTGATGTCTTTTCAGACGAAACGCGTCGGGTGTAGGACGCTACCTTAAACCATCTGTCTACTGCGCTAAATACATCTTTTTATGTTTTTATGAATCTTGCTTTTATCTGGAACTTTTTGCTGGAACTTTTTATACAATAAATCTCCTGATAAACCGGAATTTACACTATGTGGAGCTTTCTTTTCTCCTGTTTTCCCTGTCTCTGACTGTTTGAGACCCAAATAAGTGCTGGAGGACGAATCGGGAGACTGTTCACGATTGGAGTTCTTCTCAAGACCATTCGATTGCGGACCAGGAACAGCTATAACCCTACCGTGCTACACGGTTCAAGCTCGTATGACTCACCGCTGTATGGCTTGTGAGTCCACCGGGTCCGGTAAGGGCATTTTACGTTACTCTTGCACCTGGCTGATCATTGGAGGAGTCCATCAATAACAAATGTTATCATGAGATATATGTCTATGCTCCAAGAGGTCTCCGTCTAATTAAATGAACTGTCCTCACCCCAGGGACTTACCACTTACCCCTACCCCTACATGCCTGTGTTTTATTTTGAGGGTTTGGGTTGAATCCATGTGTTGCACATTTGTTTTATATTGTTCTATCACAGAGGACATGATAATAGTGGTTTTCTTTTGAATACTAGATTTCTCACTGGTTCATTGTTTTTTTATATGAGGTCTTATACAACCTAACTTTTTGATACACTTTGTTTGCCACTCAGCACACTCCAATGCTGCTGACTGACACATCATAGCGCTACACTTTTCTTTTTCATATCTATTGTCACAATTAGTCTAATTGGTGGTGTTGGCTGCTTATCGTTTCATTACACTTTTGTTTCACATTTATTTTCATTTTTGGTTGGCGCAGCAGTTTCCTCTTTATTTTTACTTTTGTGCTATTTTTGACACTACTGCTGCAGCCTTCCTTCTTTTCAGGGTCCATGTCATTCAAAGATATGGACGTATTTGAATATCGCACTAGTCGCACCTTTAATATAGAGGGTGTTTTTTCAATTTTAAACACAGATTCTGAAATGGGAGGCCTTTTTCTAAGGCTAAAAAACCTAATGGTTTCAGAAATCCATTTAGAATGGGATATCGCATTCTTAGAACAGTACTCTAAAGACCGGATGGTCCCAAGAGGGCTAAGATGGACTATCCATCCACAGCAAGGAGATACGGATACTGAAACGTGGTTTCATTACTTTAATGAGGCAGGGATCTCATTGCTGGGTTTCCTCATGGATAGGAAACGAGCAAGGAGAAGTGTACTAGACAAGGAGATTAAAGAAATCAGGGATAAATTACTTCCATATAAATCTACAGCAGAATACATTAATTTATCTACAAATTTAAAGAACCATCTAGAAAAAGAGGAACGGGAACAAAAAAATTAAAAAACAAAAAAAATATAGTAGGGATACGAATGACTACAAAACAGGAAATGTATTCAACTGGCAAAACAAGGAACAGACTGTTGGGCCTACAGAACAAAATGGGATGGAGGTGATAACCTCATCCAATACAAGGTCCTTAGAAGCACCTGTGGCCCTCCCCCCATTTAAAGGGGAAGATCACAGGGCCCAATATCCACCTGACCCCCACACACCTAAGTATCAGTATAGGAGCCCAGCCCCCCAATATAGGGGTAGAGGTAAAAGGGGTAGGGGCAGGAGTAGGAGGAATGATGATCGTGCCTCATACTACGAACAGGGTCCCCGTGACCCCTCGGCACAAGGGGGACAGAGGGGCTATGATGACTATCATCACTATGAACCATACCCCCAAAGAACACCCCTTCGGACCTTTAATAGGTTCTCCCCTCTAAGAGAGGAACAAAATAAGAATTATAATTCTCAATACTCCTATAGAACCAGGGATAATGACTACCCAGAAAGGTCTCCGTACAATTACAATCAAAGGTTTCCTAGGGCTCCAAGGCTGGAGGGTTTTCACAAGCAGAACGGAAACCCCCCACACTATGGAGAACAAAATGGGGCACCAGAGGGGGGAGGCGTGCCCGTAAAAAGAAAGCGGGTATAGAAAACAAGGGCATCTTTAATCTGAGTAAAGCAACCTTTTCAGAAGCTGAAAGGATTGTTCTAGATAAAGGTTTAAAGTTCGCCCCCCCTAAAAAACTGAATAAGTTTTCTGCTTTTATTGACGTACAGAAATACGTGCGTAAATTAAACATCCAAAGATATATCATGTCAAACTCGAGTAGACCCCTTTGTTCACAGATTACTACTCACACTGTGCATTCAGGATTGAGCAACCCGTCATTATTCAACCCTCCAGTCCCTATAGCACCTCCAATTAAGGTATTCAGGGACCTTGTTTTGAAGGACCTCGAAGATCTTCCCCCCAAAAGGATATACAATGATCCAAAGTTTAAAATAGGATTAAAGTCCCTATGTGAAAGAAAAAATCTCATCATCCGTTCCGCGGATAAGGGAGGAGGAGTGGTCATTCTTGACAAAAGTGACTACCACAGTGAGATGACTAGGATCCTTAGTGATTCTGAGACATATTGCCGCCTTCAAAAAAATCCAAACTCGGAATACAAGAAGATACTAATTGACTTGGTAGATACTGGGTCACAATTGGGTATTCTGAATAAAAAAGAAAAACACTTCTTAGTACCAGTGGCACCACGTATCCCCATTATGTACTATCTGCCGAAAGTACATAAAAATGTGATAAACCCGCCAGGACGCCCGATTATCAGTGGCATTAATTCTATAACTTCCCGGGTAGGGAAATATATTGATTTTTTCCTTCAACCGATAGTTCAAGCTGTTCCTTCCTTTTTAAAGGACACAAGAGACACCATTATGAAATTACAGCAGGTCACAGATACTAGGAACTTAATACTAGCCACTGCGGACGTCACGTCTTTATATACATGTATACCCCAAACTCAGGGCCTTGAAGCAGTGGATTTTTTCCTTTCAAGAGAGGGTAATATCCCCCGAACACAGAAAAAATTAATTATGGATTTACTCAAATTTGCCACAGGTGCTAACTATTTTTGGTACAACGACCAATTTTTTCTACAAACAAAGGGAGTTGCCATGGGGGCAAAATTTGCCCCCAGCCTGGCAAATATCTTTATGGCCAAATGGGAGCAGGATGTCGTCTATGCTTTAAATCCCCCGGAGCTAGCTCTGTGGGTGAGGTACATAGACGACATCCTCCTCCTATGGAGGGGCAGTATGGACTCTTTGGATGCATTTATTACTACCTTGAATGCAAACCAGAGAGGGATTCATTTGACATATGAAGCCAGCCTGTCCAAAATCCATTTTTTGGATTTAGAGATCATATCCAATAATGGTCATCTAGAAACCAAAACATATTTCAAAGCTACGGATCGGAATGGCTATATTCCGACCGATAGCTGTCATCATGAGGTATGGCTTAAATCCATTCCGAAAAGTCAGCTTGTGAGAATAAGGAGAAATTGCTCCCATCTCTCTGATTATTTCCTACAGGCTGAGATTTTAAAAACACGTTTCTGTGAAAAAGGATATGACAATTCTCTTATTACTAAGGAGATTCAACAGGTAGCCCTAATTGATCGGGCCTCTTTATTGGTCGCTCAATCAGAAAGACCCAAAAAACATGGAGACTCCAAGCATAAGTGGTCTTTTGTGACGAACTTCACCACTCAACACAAACAAGTTAGAGACATCATTAAAAAACACTGGAAAATACTGAAGAGTGATACCATTTTGGGCCCTGTACTACCTGAACAGGCTGCTACTATATTTAGGGGCGCTCCATCAATCAAAGGTCAAATCGCACCAAATGTGATAGATCCCCCAAATAAGATATCATTCTTTCACAATATGAAGGGATTTTATCCTTGTAGAAGATGCACGGTTTGCAAATGGAATGTTTGCCAGGCACGTAAAATGGAAACATTCAATTCCACTACTACAGGTAAAGAATATAAAATGAAACAATTCGCCACATGTAAAACTCCATATATTGTATATCTCATTACGTGCCCATGCAAAAAGCAATATATTGGTCGGACAATACGTAATTTCACCACTAGGGTGAAAGAACACATTACAGCAATCAAAAAAGGTAAAACCAATCATAGTGTTCCCAAACACTATGCATTACATCATGACCGCAACCCAGCAGGGACCACTTTCCAGGTTATAGATCGGTTTATTCCACATTGGAGAGGGGAATCCAGCATAAGGGGAGTCTCTAGACTCGAAACCTGGTGGATACACCAAATTAAATGCTATATACCCCATGGTTTAAACATCGAGTGGGACATTAATGCGTTTATCAATCAGTCTTGAGACCCTTATTGTTTTTCTTTCCCCATCCCTCCAATTTAAAATTTTCTATTAAAAATTTTCTATTTCCATTAAAATTTTCTATTTCCATTTTCATTTTTTGGTTGACTGTAGGTATTTCATTTCGTACTAGATTTTGCGACCCCTACTATACTAATTCCACAATTAGTTTTAATAGATCATTTTAGTAACGTGCATTTGATTCGTTATTTTCATCTATTTTTTTGCTCCTCTTCCCTGTTTCCTCTTCTTCGTCCACATCAATTTGGGTAGTATCTAAGATTCGTTTGAGGGTGTCAGAAAAGAAGCATATATGTCCCCTTTCTTAGATATATGTTCCTGTTAGATATTTTTGTTGTTGTGGCTAATTCATAAGGTGGATTTCCATTTTATGGGAATATACACCTTTTTAGATATATCTATATACACATTTTTTATATATATTTTTTATATATATTTCTATATATATGTTTTTACTGTAACATATAGTTTTCTAAGAAGATTGCTATGCTTGGGATTTATGTTTGTAAACATGGGGGAACATGTGTGTCGTGACTATTATAAGTCTACATTTAAAGTTCCCCTCGATGATTTTAATAGTTTGTGCATCTACATCATTCCTATGCCCCAATGATTTTATTCTCTCTGGTTGTTAAACAATCCATCGGATCGGTGCCCAACGATCCTGGTAAATATAGAGAATCATATGAGTGGCTAGTGGAATGAGGAAGTGTTTCCGATTGGTGCCTGTTCACAATACCACGCCTTGATATTCTCGGGTGGAAAGGACCTTTCGATTCTCGCGCTGTTGCGCCTGCGCGATGAGTGGCGTTCCTTGCCGTATGCACTGCTCTGAAAAATGAGAGGTTATGTCGGACGGGTGACGTCACCGCGTAGATACGCGGTGACGCACACGTCCATAAACAGCCAGGTAATTAAGATGAATTGACTGAGCTCCGCGTCATCACGCTGTGACGCGCGGATCACATGTCCCCACCGTCCAATTGCAATTGGTTATACATGAGATCCAAACCGAGGCTTGGTTTGGATCTGGAACTCATCTTGGGATAGGCCAGATAGGGAGTCAGCTGATTAGGAACACCATCACATGACACAAACCCGGAAGTCACGCCGCACAGGTGTCCCCGATGCAAATTTGAACACTTTTTAATAAATAGCGCAGCAGATGAGAGGTTAGCTGTACCCCAGTTGATGTCTTTTCAGACGAAACGCGTCGGGTGTAGGACGCTACCTTAAACCATCTGTCTACTGCGCTAAATACATCTTTTTATGTTTTTATGAATCTTGCTTTTATCTGGAACTTTTTGCTGGAACTTTTTATACAATAAATCTCCTGATAAACCGGAATTTACACTATGTGGAGCTTTCTTTTCTCCTGTTTTCCCTGTTTCTGACTGTTTGAGACCCAAATAAGTGCTGGAGGACGAATCGGGAGACTGTTCACGATTGGAGTTCTTCTCAAGACCATTCGATTGCGGACCAGGAACAGCTATAACCCTACCGTGCTACACGGTTCAAGCTCGTATGACTCACCGCTGTATGGCTTGTGAGTCCACCGCGTCCGGTAAGGGCATTTTACGTTACTCTTGCACCTGGCTGATCATTGGAGGAGTCCATCAATAACAAATTTTATCATGAGATATATGTCTATGCTCCAAGAGGTCTCCGTCTAATTAAATGAACTGTCCTCACCCCAGGGACTTACCACTTACCCCTACCCCTACATGCCTGTGTTTTATTTTGAGGGTTTGGGTTGAATCCATGTGTTGCACATTTGTTTTATATTGTTCTATCACAGAGGACATGATAATAGTGGTTTTCTTTTGAATACTAGATTTCTCACTGGTTCATTGTTCTTTTATATGAGGTCTTATACAACCTAACTTTTTGATACACTTTGTTTGCCACTCAGCACACTCCAATGCTGCTGACTGACACATCATAGCGCTACACTTTTCTTTTTCATTTCACTTCCATTATTTTGCACAGGTGATTTGATCAGTTTCACTGCCTTAGTAATTACCACAGCTGTTTCATCTGAGGGAAATCCTGAAAACATGACCTGTTGGGGTGCCTTGAGGACTGGAGTTGAGAAACACTGATCTAAACCAGGTGTCTCAAAAAGTTTTACTTCAATGACCACATTCTATATTTTACACATATTCATGGGCCGGAAAAAGCATTAATAAATAAATCCACAGTAGAAGAATATTTGACTTACTCGTGACAGCGGGGCTTGATGGTGCTCCTGTATCCTTTGCTGGCACCTAAACGCTGTAGCATCATGCAACAGGGTAAACTTTCAGTGTGCATGAGGCTTTACATCTGTGTCCCCATCTGTCTCCCCATTCATCTCTGTCCCCATCAGTCTCCTCATTCATCTATGTCCCCATCATTTTCCCCATTCATCTGTGTCCCCATCAGAGTGTCTCCATATAGTCCCCATCACTCATCAGAGTATCCCCACAAATTGGTGTCCCCATTAGAGACACACACACATTTTTGTGTCCCCATCACTTATCAGAGCCTCCCTGCACATTTGTGTCCCCATCACAGCCCACCCCTGCCTGCATATTTCCCCTCTGCATATTTGTGTCCCCATTAAAGCCATCAACCCCCCCACCACACACACACACACACACACACACACACATTTTTTGTGTCCCCACCAGAGCCATCAACCCCCCCTACATGTTTGTGTCCCCATCAGCCCCCCCACATGTTTGTATCCCTATCAGAGCCATCAGCCCCCCCACATGTTTGTGTCCCCATCAGAGCCATCACCCCCCCCACACGTTTGTGTCCCCTTCAGAACCATAAGCCCCCCACATGTTTGTGTCCCCATCAAAGCCATCAGCCCCCCCACACACATTTGTATCATCAAAGCCATCAGCCCCCCCCACATTTGTGTCCCCATCAGAGCCATTAGCCCCCTCCACATGTTTGTGTCCCCATCAGCCCCCACGTTTATGTTCCTATCAGAGCCATTAATCCCCCCCACATGTTTGTATCCCCATCAGGCCCCCCCCCAACATGTTTGTGTCCCTATCTGAACCATCAGCCCCCCACATGTTTGTGTCCAAATCAGAGCCATCAGCCCACCCTACATGTTTGTATCCCCATCATATTCATCACCCCCTGCCCCACGTTTGTGTCTCCATCAAAGCCATCAGCCCACCCCCACATTTGTGTCCCCATCAAAGCCTTCAGCCCCCCACATATGTGTCCCCACCAGAGCCATCCGCCCCCCCTACATGTTTGTGTCCCCATCAGAGCCACCACCCCAGCCCCACATGTTTGTGTCTCCTTCAGAGCCATCAGCCCCCCCTACATGTTTGTGTCCCCATCAGCCCCCCACACATGTTTGTGTCCCCATCAGAGCCATCAGCCCCCCACATGTTTGTGTCCCCATCAGAGCCATCAGCCCCCCACATGTTTGTGTCCCCATCAGAGCCATCAGCCCCCCTACATGTTTGTGTCCCCATCAGAGCCATCATCCCTGCCCCACATGTTTGTGTCCCATCAGAGCCATAAGCCCCCCAGATGTTTATGTCCCCATCAGAGCCAGCAGTCCCCCACAGTTGTGGGCTATCAGCCCACCCCCACATTTGTGTCCCCATCAAAGCCTTCAGCCCCCCACATGTGTCCCCACCAGAGCCATCCGCCCCCCCACATGTTTGTGTCCCCATCAGAGCCATCAGTCCCCCCCACTTTTGTGTCTCCATCAGAGCCATCAGCCCCCCATGTTTGTGTCCACATCAAAGCCATCAGCCCACTCCCACATTTGTGTCACCATCAAAGCCATCAGCTCCTCCATATTTGTGTCACCCTCAAAGCCATCAGCCCCCCCCACATGTTTGTGTCCCTATCAGAGCCATCACCCCCGCCCCACATGTTTGTGTCCCCATCAAAGCCATCAGCCCCCCACACACTTGTGTCCCCATCAGAGCCATCAGCCCCCCACATTTGTGTCTCCATCAGAGCCATCAGCCCCCTCATGTTTGTGTCCCCATCAAAGCCCTCAGACCCCCCACATTTGTGTCATCAAAGCCATCAGCCCCCCACATTTGGGTCCCCACCAAACCCATCAGCCCCCCCCCCCACATGTTTGTGCCCCCATCAGCCCCCTCCACGTGTTTGTTGCCATCAGCCCCCTACATGTTTGTGACCCCATCAGGCCCCCCATATGTTTGTGTCCCCATCAGAGCAATCAGCCCCCCCCCACATGTTTGTGTTGCCATCAGCCCCCCCCACATGTTTGTGTTGCCATCAGCCCCCCCCACATGTTTGTGTTGCCATCAGCCCCCTCCACATGTTTGTGTTGCCATCAGCCCCCTCCACATGTTTGTGTTGCCATCAGCCCCCCTCCACATGTTTGTGTTGCCATCAGCCCCCCCCACATGTTTGTGTTGCCATCAGCCCCCTCCACATGTTTGTGTTGCCATCAGCCCCCTCCACATGTTTGTGTTGCCATCAGCCCCCTCCACATGTTTGTGTCCCCATCAGGCCCCCCCACATGTTTGTGTCCCCATCAAAGCCATCAGCCCCCCACACATTTGTGTCTCCATCAGAGCCATCAGCCCCCTCATGTTTGTGTCCCCATCAAAGCCCTCAGCCCCCCCCACATTTGTGTCATTAAAGCCATCAGCCCCCCACATTTGGGTCCCCACCAAACCATTCAGCCCCCCACATGTTTGTGTCCCCCATCAGCCCCCCTCCACGTGTTTGTTGCCATCAGCCCCCTACATGTTTGTGACCCCATCAGGCGTCCCCATCAGAGCCATCAGCCCCCCCCCACATGTTTGTGTCCCCATCAACCCCCTCTACATGTTTGTGTTACCATAAAAGCCTTCAGCCCCCCCACATGTTTGTGTCCCCACCAGAGCCATCCACCCCCCACATGTTTGTGTCTCCATCAGAGCCATCAGCCCCCCCATGTTTGTGTCCCCATCAAAGCCATTAACCCACCCCCACATTTGTGTCACCATCACAGCCATCAGCCCCTCCCACATTTGTGTCACCATCAAAGCCATCAGCCTCCCCCCACATTTGTGTCCCTACCAGAGCCATCAGTCCCCCCACATGTTTGTATCCCTATCAGAGCCATCAGCACCCCCCCACATGTTTGTGTCCCCATCAGAGCCATGACTCCCCCACACACGTTTGTGTCACCATCAAAGCCATCAGCCCCCCCCTCATTTGTGTCACCCTCAAAGCCATCAGCTCCCCTCACATTTGTGTCCCCACCAGAGCCATCAGCCCCCTACATGTTTGTGTCCCTATTAGAGCCATCAGCCCCCTCACACCTGTTTGTGTCCCCATCAGCCCCCAACATGTTTGTGTCCCCATCAAAGCCATCAGCCCCCCACATGTTCGTGTCCCTATTAGAGCCATCAGCCCCTCCACAACGTTTGTGTCACCATAAGAGCCATCAGTGCCCCCACATGTTTGTGTCCCCATCAGCCCCCCAGATGTTTGTGTCCCCATCAGAACCAGAAGCCCCCCACATGTTTATGTCCCCATCAGAGCCATCAGTCCCCCCACATTTGTGTCCCCATCAAAGCCATCAGCCCCCTCCCCCACATTTGTGTCCCCATCAGCCCCCCCCATGTTTGTGTCCCCATCAAAGCCATCAGCCCCCTCCCCCCACATTTGTGTCCCCATCAGCCCCCCATGTTTGTGTCCTCATCAAAGCCATCAGCCCCCCCACATTTGTATCACCATCAACACCATCAGCTCCCCCATATTTGTGTCCCCACCAGAGCCATCAGCCCCCCACATGTTTGTGTCCCCATCAGAGCCAATGCCCTCCCCCACATGTTTGTGTCCCCATCAGAGCCCTTAGCCCCTCCACATGTTTGTGTTGGCATCAGCCCCCCCTACATGTTTGTGTCCCCATCAGAGTACTCGGACCCCAACATGTTTGTGTCCCTATCACAGCCATCAGCCCCCCCACATGTTTGTGTCCACATCAGAGCCATCACCCCCCCATGTTTGTGTCCCTATCAGAGCCATTAGCTCCCCCACATGTTTGCGTCCCCATCAGAGCCATCAGCCCCCCACATTTTCTGTACCCATCAGAGCCATTGCCCTCCCCACATGTTTGTGTCCCCATAAGAGCCATCAGCCCCCCACATTTTCTGTACCCATCAGAGCCATTGCCCTCCCCACATGTTTGTGTCCCCATAAGAGCCTTCAGCCCACCCCCCACATGTTTGTGTCCCCATCAGAGCCATCAGCCCCTCCACATGTTTGTGTCACCATCGGGCCCCCCCACATGTTTGTGTCCCTATTAGACCCATCAGCCCCCCCACACCTGTTTGTGTCCCCATCAGCCCCCCAACATGTTTGTGTCCCCATCAAAGCCATCAGCCCCCCACATGTTCGTGTCCCAATGAAAGCCATCAACCCCCACACGTTTGTGTCCCTATTAGAGCCATCAGTGCCCCCACATGTTTGTGTCCCCATCAGCCCCCCCACATGTTTGTGTCCCCATCAGAGCCATAAGCCCCCAGATGTTTGTGTCCCCATCAGAACCATAAGCCCCCCACATGTTTATGTCCCCATCAGAGCCATCAGTCCCCCCATATTTGTGTCCCCATCAAAGCCATCAGCCCCCTCCCCCACATTTTGTGTCCCCATCAGCCCCCCATGTTTGTGTCCTCGTCAAAGCCATCAGCCCCCCCACATTTGTATCACCATCAACACCATCAGCTCCCCCCATATTTGTGTCCCCACCAGAGCCATCAGTCCCCCACATGTTTGTGTCCCCATAAGAGCCAATGCTCTCCCCCACATGTTTGTGTCCCCAACAGAGCCATCAGCCCCTCCACATGTTTGTGTTGGCATTAGCCCCCCCTACATGTTTGTGTCCCCATCAGAGCACTCGGAACCCCAACATGTTTGTGTCCCTATCAGAGCCATCAGCCCCCCCACATGTTTGTGTCCACATCAGAGCCATCACCCCCCCACGTTTGTGTCCCTATCAGAGCCATTAGCTCCCCCACATGTTTGCGTCCCCATCAGAGCCATCAGCCCCCCACATTTTCTGTACCCATCAGAGCCATTGCCCTCCCCACATGTTTGTGTCCCCATAAGAGCCTTCAGCCCACCCCCCACATGTTTGTGTCCCCATCAGAGCCTTCAGCCCACTCCCCACATGATTGTGTCCACATCAGAGCCATCAGCCCCCTCCTTGTTTGTGTCCCTATCAGAGCCATTAGCCCCCCCACATGTTTGCGTCCCCATCAGAGCCATCAGCACCCCATGTTTTCTGTACCCATCAGAGCCATTGCCCTCCCCCCATGTTTGTGTCCCCATAAGAACCTTCAGCCCACCCCCACATGTTTGTGTCCCCGTCAGAGCCATTAGCCCCCCACATGTTTGCGTTCCCATCAGAGCCATCAGCCCCCCCCCCACATTTTCTGTACTCATCAGAGCCATCGCCCTCCTCACATGTTTGTGTCCCTATAAGAATCATCAGCCCACCCCCCACATGTTTGTGTACCCATCAGAGCCATCAGCCCCCCAACATGTTTGTGTCCCCATCAGAGCCATTAGCTCCCCCCCAACATGTTTGTGTCCCTATTAGAGCCATTCAACCCACCCCCCACACATTTGTAACCATCTCAGTTCCCCCTTGCATGTGTACTGTACCAGCACATCTCAGACATTGCTTACACTGGCTGTGCAGACCTGCTGTACCTCCCGACTCCCGCCCCGCTGGTATTACACACAAGTTACTGATTAACAGCGAGGCGGGAGCCAGGAGGTGGCAACAGGTCTGCACTAAAGCACCTCATTGGCTCTTAGGATGCCTGCGGTCCCCAGCAGCCAACACAGTGAGACGCCGGGAGGGATTGCGGGACCTGCGGCTGAATCTGCAGTGCAGGTTTCACAAGCAGGAAGACTCCAGCTGTCACCCGGAAAAAATGACTTGGCAGGCCGTACTTTGGAGACCCCTGCTCTAAAATTTTGGCCTCAAGTATCGGGTTCTACCCATTTCTGTCGAGGCGCACTCTTCTTGATCTTTTGCTTTTTTGTCATCAAGTGTCTGTTTTGCAAGGCTGCCTCCTGGTTCTCTGTTTACACATTCTCTAAGTTCTACTAGGTGAATGTTCAGGACTCAACTGATACCAGCTTTGGGGATTGAAGCCTTCAGGTGGCCCCTTGAGCTCCAGGCAGTCCCCATTTATTTAGTTTTTTTCTTGAGCTTGTTAGTGTTTGCTGTGTTGCCTCTCAGTTGACTGCCTTTAGACATCCCAAAAGTTAATGACTTCCTGTGTCCCTCAATGGACTAGGAAGAAAATAGGATTTTTCTACTTGCCATGAAATTCTTTTCTTGGAGTCTATTGAGGGACACAGGTCCCACCCTCTGTGTTTTAAAATAAAGCTTTTGGTGCTGCTTGCTACAAAACTAATCATGGTGGTAGAGTAAATTGGTATGCCACATAGTTTACACAAAGGAATAAACTAACATTGATAGGTACCATCATCCTGGGTATGAATAAAGCCAAGAATAGGATTGAAAGAGAAATCGGAGCAGGAACCTCTCCAATAGGGTCCTGCCTCTTTCAAAAGAGAGAGAGAGAAGAGGACTATTGCGGTACCATAAAGAGAAAACTTGGTTTAAAAGAAATGTAAATTTATTTCAAAATTGATAAAAAGTCCTGTAGGGGACATGTTTGGTACATATTAATAATATTAACATACAAAAACAAAAACAATAGTAATTGTTTACAGCATTGTTGACACTGAGTTTTGGTATAGCTAATGCCCACAAGTGCATAGACAAAGGTTATATGGTGTGATACTTGCAGACGTAACCTCTACGGTTTCGCGGTCACAGCCGCTTCTTCAGGAGGCGTCTGGTAGTATATGGTCTATGAAGGTGAAAAATATAGTGTCAAACATAACAAGCATGGATATATAGACAGTTTTAGAGAATACACAACTTGAATTGGAGAATATGCTCAAAGTTTACAAATTGCACTCACCACACTAAAACCAGAGGGGTCTTCCTGGAGTGATATTGTGAAACGCCCTCGAGGAGGCGTTCCCCCGGTGGAGGGCCAGGGAGGCAGATTTAGGGTATAGCTATTATGAGGGAAATTTTTAAAAGATAAGGTTTAAAAGATAATATAATAAATTCTGTTAAGGGGTCACCCGGGAGTGCCAGGATTGAGGAAAAAAAAAAAAAAAAAAAACCGAGGAGGGGACGGAGGGGGGGGGGGGGGGGGGGGGGGGGGGGGGGGGGGGGGGGGGGGGGGGGGGGGGGGGGGGGTGGGGGGGGAGGGGGGAAAAAAAGGGGGGAGGAAAAGAAAGGAGAGGGGGAGGGGGACAGGTACAGAGCAACTTTTGCAAACTTTTATCGCAGAGCTTAACATTAACACCTTCAACCTTCATTTCACCTTTTCTTATGACAGACACAGCATTCCATTTTTGGATGTACAGATCATCAAGGACACCACTGGTCATCTTATCACGGACCTCTATCGTAAACCCACTGCAGGCAACACTTTGTTGCATGCATCCAGTCTTCATCCCCGTCCTCTGGTTCGCAGTATCTCTTTTGCTCAGTATCTCAGACTGAGAAGAAACTGCACAGAGGACGATGATTTTCACAAACAGGCCAATGCCCTCCGCACACGATTGTTAGCTAGGGGCTATAAACGCACCGTGCTAAGAAAAGCTTTCAACAAGGCCTTAGCTCTTGACCGACAAACACTTCTATACGACCCTGCACGCCCTAAACAACCATACATGACCAAGATTATTACCAAATTCTCCGCTCACCACCAGCAATTACGAAAAATATTGTCGAACCACTGGCATATTTTAACCGATCACCACACCCTTAAAAAATACATCAAACCAACTCCCGACCTTGTCTTCAAAAGGGCCACCTCCTTGAGGGATAGATTAACACACAGTCACTATAGGATTCCCTCCCCCGACCTCAGGGGACCCAGGGGCACTTTTAAATGTGGCAATTGTCTACACTGCCCCTGGATCCAAGAGGGACAACATTTTTTACTTCCCAATGGTGAAATGTTTTTTCCCAGACACTCAGCCCATTGTGGCACGCGCGGAGTAATTTACCTCATGACATGCGCCTGTAACGCTTTTTACGTTGGGAAAACAATTAGGGAACTACGGCAGAGACTGGGGGATCACCTATACGCCTCTACAAATGGCAAGCTCACTACCGT